>NC_080394.1:44354843-44534124 GCF_028751815.1 Salvia miltiorrhiza | reverse complement strand
TCTAGATCTTTTCTGACGAGAATTATACTTAAACACGTTATCGATACAATTTTTAAAAAAAGAGTTTCAAGCCATATGAAAGTCCCGCTGCAAGTGCACATACCACGTACGTAACTGCCTTCTCTATCATCTTCTCTAGGCTGCCCTACCCTCTACACAAACCCTACCGCTGCCACCAAAGGAAGACGCAATATTCTCACTACCGTGCCACCAAACCAAGACCGTGAAACACCTCTTTCTTTCGACCACCGCCGACGAGAGCAGTAGCAGCTAGTTTCCTCGCCGATGTGCGTCAATTCTCGCCGTCGTGCCTCCGGTCAACCAAGTCTAGTTAAAGGAAGGTCTGTATATCAATATTTCATAATAATTTATTGATTTCTTCACTCCCTCATATGGCTTGGACAAAACAGGAATGGAGAAGCTGCTCAAAGTGCAGAAACTATCCTTGCAATGTTCTAAAACACTACTGAGGGGTTATTCCCCTGATTCAGAGTCAGAAAAGCTGCAGTCATCTAAATATTTATGGGTGAGGCTCATTGTTTGTTTCAGATAAGTCAATTTGGTATTTTAGATACTCCTAGGTCTGGTGTTCTTTATCAAGACAACATATGCTAGAAAAACTTTGTTGATGAAAGATTGATTCTCAGATATCATCCAAATGGTTTATACACATTCTCAAGTAATTCAGGAGACCTTGGTGACAACAGGCTTGGCACTTGAAACCAGGCCAGAACTGGTTTGGTGCTGATGGTCTACACTCTAAGCCTATTGCGGTTATAATCAGTATCATATTATAGTGTTGATATGATACAAAAAATGGTGGATTATTGCATTAGTCTAAGAAATTTTGAAATGAATTTATTTTTTAACCTTTCTGGAGATCTTATGCTGCCTTTTCTGTTCAGAATGGAAACTAATAGTAAAGCAGCAGAAAGCAGTGGAAATCCAAAAATATGGTACATTTATTGTTTAATTTTTGCGTTTGTATTTTATTAAGTTTGAAGTGAGATGATTTTTTGTTCTAGTGAATATGTTTCAGCATAAAAATCAACTGTCATAGTAAACGAGGTCTGATGTGGATGAAATTTGGTGAATACATACTAGGATCATATAGTTAACTTCTGTAAAATTTTCATTACATTTCGACGACAGGAGGCCCATGAAATCGTCCCTCAAACTGATTCTGTCAGATGTTTTCACTTATCTGAGCAGTAAACTTGTAAAAATCTATAGTCATAGTAAATGGTGTTCTATTAGGCTGAAATTTTGTGGATACAATTCTAGGAGCATACAGATAGTACTGTAAAATTTCATTACATTTTGATTATGGGAGGCCTATGAAATCGTCCATCAAACTGTTTCTTCTGGATAGTTCACTTATCTGAGCAAAAATTTGTAAAAATGTGTAGTCATAGTAAATGGTGTCTGATTGGGTTGAAATTTTTTGGATACATTCTCGGAACATATAGATAGGTACTGTAAAATGTTCATTACGTTTTGATTATGGGAGACCTATGAAATCGTCCTTCAAGCTGTTTCTTCTGGACAGTTCACTTATCTGAGCAGTAAATTTGTAAAAATCTTTAGTCATAGTTAATGGTGTGAGATTGGGCTGAAATTTGGTGGATATATGATAGGAACATACAGATTGTTACTACATAATTTTCATTAAGTTTTGATTATGGGAGACCTATGAAATTGTCTCTCAACCTGTTTATGCTGGATAGTTTCACTTATTAATTTGAGCAGTAAATTTACAAAAAATTATAGTCATAGTAAACGGGGTCGGATTGGGCTAAATTTGGTGGATATATACTAGGAAAATACAGATAGTTACTGTAAAAAGTTTCATTATGTTTTGATTATGGGAGGCCCATGAAATCCTCTCACAAACATACTGACTTAACAAACTTAAAATCTGGTAGAGAGCATTAATGAGAAAATAGTTCATCTTATTGGTTTGACTTTTATTTTATAACATTGTGGTTCAATCTTTGGTTAAGGATGATCTATTATAATTGTAGAAGGATGAATTATGTGGCAAAGATAATGTAGATAGTGCTTCAATAATGTTATTTGTTCTTGCTTATTATAAGGATGAGTGCATACGACTGAAGCATGAAGGATAATTTGATACTAACATGTTGGAGGAAGAATAGTGTTGCTCATCAGTTTTGTTTTGTGGATCCGTTTGATGTATCATACGTAAACAAGTTTGATCATGATGCACGGACACTGGCTTTGGCAAATAGGCTTGAGAATATATCCCCTGGTCAATTAGTCATATGTCTATGCAATACAAAGTAAGTATTATGCATATATTCGTTCTTGTCTCATTATTATTATTCTTTTCTAAATTTGCTTAATCTATACTTTTTATTATATATAGGGATCATTGGATTCTTACCGTGTTGGATCCTCACAAAGAGATAATTTATCATTTTGATTCTCAGGGTCCTAGCTTCTATGTTTGATAATGCTTGGAAGACTATTATGAACACGTAAGATTTCATGTATTAATGTAGTTACATTTATCTTTTATTATGTGGAGAACTAATCTATGTTAATATATTTTGAAGGGCGATGTACATGTTCAATGTAAATTAAAAAAAAGAGGCAAGAAACAACCAACTTGGGAAATCATGAAGGTAATATTTTTCATTATATATTATAGAGTTTTTTTTTTCCAATATGCTTAAGATTATGTTGATAATTAACACTTCATATCTTGACATAGTGTCCAATACAACCGGATTTGAAACAATGTGGATCTTTTACATTGCGATTCATGAAGGACATTCTCGAAAAGACTATAGAGAGTGATGGTTCTAGCTCTCTACGTTTACTTGTAAGAAATTTATCATTCAGTTATTCGAATTTAAGTTATTTTTTTCATATGTATAAAATAGTATTAATTAATATTTAGATTTTTAATTGTGAATATATACAGGATAAACAAACTTATGATCGAAAGGATATTGATGAAGTTCGTGTGGAGTGGGCAAGCCTGTTGATGGAAAACATATAGTACGATAAATTCTCGTTTTAGTGTGATAGACTGTTTGAATCGACATATTTGTATTGGTGATACGCACTTCATACTTTGTACTTTGTGGTTAATTTTAGGTTTGACATTGTATCAATACTTGCTTACAAGATTGTTGGATGAAATATTTTGATTCTGTGCAATGAAATTTATTTTATCTTTAATTTCGTTTTGGATTCGCGAATTTTAAAACAGGTGTGAACAACAATATGTAACTACGGTTATAAAACTGTAGTAGTATGTATAAACTGCGTTTCTAAACTGTAGTCTAATCTTCCAAACTGTAGACTAGATTTCATAACGACTACGGTTTTAAAGTGTAGTGTAAAATCATGAAACTGTAGTATTTTATACACATAGACTACCAATATTCATTAAAACCGTAGAAAAAAATTGACATACACTACATTGGCTATGAATTAACTACGATTTGACACCGTAGTCTATTGAGCACAATAGACTACGGTTTAGCACTGTAGACTATGTGCGTGCAATATCGTAGTCTACGATAGCTATAGACTACGGTTTTGCAACCGTAGAAAATGGGGGGTTTTCTCTACATACCTATTCTCTACAGTGTGGAATGCTCATACTCTACAGTTTAAAACTGTAGAGTATGAGAGAATTTGTAGTAGTGCTTGTGCCCACCCGATTGCAAACTGGATGGAGAGTTTGCATTGATTACAGGAAGCTGAATGATGCAACCAGGAAGGACCACTTCCCACTGCCCTTTATCGACCAGATGTTGGAGAGATTGGCCGGTAATGCCTATTACTGTTTTCTAGACGGATATTCTGGATACATGCAAATTTTTTGTGGCACATGAGGACCAGGAGAAGAAACCACTTTCACCTGCGTATTTGGGACATTTGCATACCGGAGAAATGCCGTTCGGACTCTGCAACGCACCGGGAACTTTTCAACGGTGTATGATGAGTATCTTCTCCGACCTATTGGAGAATTGCATGAAGTATTCATGGATGACTTCACCGTATATGGTTAGTTCTTTCGACACATGTTTGAAGCATCTAGAGCTTGTCCTGAAAAGATGTGTGGAGAAAAGCCTAGTCCTTAATTATGAAAAATGCCATTTTATGGCTAAGGGAAGGAATAGTGCTTGGGCACGTGATTTCAGAAAGGGGTATTGAAGTGGACAAGGCGAAAGTCGATTCCATCGCCAAATTGCCCTACCGGACGACCGTGAAGCACAATACGGGCATTTCCTAGGCCATGCAGGCTTCTTACCGGCGATTTATCAAAGATTTTGCCAAGATTGCTCAGCCCATGACCAGACTTCTTCAACAAGATGTGCCGTTTGAGTTTGACGATGATTGTAAGGAGGCATTCACAATTTTAAGAAACAAGTTGGTGTCGGCCCCCATTATTCAACCACCGTGTGGGGACATACCGTTCGAGATCATGTGCGATGCCAGCAACCACGCCGTTGGAGCAGTACTGGGACAGAAGAAAGGCAAAGAGAGTTGCGTGATTTATTACGCATCCAAAACACTGAATCCAGCACAGTGCAGCTATACCACTACTGAGAAAGAACTACTGGCGGTGGTATTTGCCATAGAAAGTTTCGTTCCTATCTTTTGGGAACAAAGGCGGTGGTCTACACGGATCATGGCGTTGAAATACTTGATGGCCAAGAAGGAATCCAAACCTCGACTCATCAGGTGGATTCTGCTACTACAAGAGTTCAATATAGAGATAAGGGACAAGAAAGGAGCTGCGAACCTCGTAGCAGACCATTTGAGCAGGTTGCAACTGGAAGAAGATGACGGTATGCCCATTACCGATACCTTTCCAGACGAGAGACTATATTCCATGAGCATCCTGGAGGAAGAAGAAGACTGTATACTCTAACCAAGCAGGAGCCCTGGTATGCGGATATAGCTAACTACCTGACTACCCAAAGAGTTACCCTCAGGATTGACAAGATTCGAACAACGGAAGTTACTCGTACAAGCACGATATTATTACTGGGAGGATCCATATCTCTGGAAGACTGGAGCAGATCAAGTCATACGGAGATGCATACCTGAGGATGAGCATGCCCAAATTTTGGACATGTGTCATGGAACAGCAAATAGCGGACATTTTGGAGGAAAACGCACGGCCCACAGAATCTTGGAGAGTGGATTCTACTGGCCCACCATATTCGCGGATGCAAGGAAATGGGTACAGAGCTGCCTGAAGTGTCAGATGACTGGAGGTATTACCGCAAAGGATGAAATGCCACAAGTTCCGATCATGCCGGTTCGAAATTTTCGACGTATGGGGAATTGACTTTATGGGACCCTTCCCAAAGTCAAGGAACTACGAATACATTTTGGTGGCAGTAGATTACGTGTCAAAGTGGATTGAAGCCAAGGCAACCGCAAGCAATGATGCCCATACCGTGGCAAGTTTCCTGAAGGAACAAGTGTCGGGAGATATGGTATACCCAAATTTTAATCAGTGACCAAGGGTCCCATTTCTGTAATGCCATTATCAGAGCACTAACCAAGAAGATGGGGGTGACACATAAGGTCACCACTGCATATCACCCCCCAAGCAAATGGACAAGCCGAGATTTCAAATAGGGAGATAAAGAGCATCCTGGAAAAGGTGGTGCACCCCAACCGTAAGGACTGGAGTGATCATTTGGGAGATGCGTTATGGGCATACAGAACTGCTTTCAAGACACCGATTGGGATGTCCCCGTTCGGTTTACTCTATGGGAAAAGATGTCATTTGCCTGTGGAGATAGAACATAAGGCGTACTGGGCTATCAAGCAAATCAATCTCAGTATGACCCTAGCTGGAGAAGCAAGAAAGTTGCAGCTGAGTGAGTTGGAAGAACTTCGGTTGGAGGCTTACGATAATGCGGTGCTCTATAAAGAGCGAACCAGAAGGATCCATGATGCCAAGATCAGGAAGAAGGAATTCTTGGTGGGACAAAAAGTCCTACTTTTCAACTCACGCTTCAAGATGATGGCTGGGAAGCTTCGTTCAAAGTGGTCAGGACCATTCATGATCAAAGGGATCTTTTCAAATGGAAGCATTAAAGTATATGATCACAATGGAGTTGATACGTTCGTGGTGAACGGGCATCGCTTAAAGCCCTATCATGAGCTTGCTGAAGTAGGAAAAGAGAAGGAGGAGTGCCACCTTCTCGACCCTGAATACGAATGAAGAGTGAAGGAAGGTCGAGCTCAAGACGAGAAACAAGAGCGCTTGCTGGGAGGCAACCCAGTGTGGTTACTTCGGTATGGTCTATACCGAATTTTCTTTTTCTTTAAATTATTTTGTTTGGATGCACTAACATGCAGGAAAGTCGGACCGAGATAATTCGGAAAGAGGCCCAGATGTTGATCCAAGCCCACTTTGCGTTGCAAAGTGTGTAGGTGGAGAGTTAGGGATTGGAACGGTCTGGAAAAGGACTTACGGAGGGAGATGACGCGAGCGTGTCAGAGGCAGGCGGCGATGTGACTGCAACTCTTCGGTTTCCGCAGAAATTTGAATTTCAAATTTTGGCCAAGTTTTTATTTCCTTAAAAATTCTTTTTCTGCCATAACCGTCACACTTACCATATTCGAAGCCTCAACCCACGATCTTCCTCCCCACAAACCCTAACCTCCGAAAAAACTGCTACACCACAATCACCACTCACCTCAAACCCTAAATTCCCATAATTACCGATCACCCTTCTTAAAGACCAACCTTGCCTCTAAAAACCCCCACAAAATCCGAAATTTCTGCACAAATCCTAAGTAGTTTGATCTCTGCAAATCGCAATGGCCAAAACCAAAGGAGGAGCAGGTTCCGGAAGCAACCAACCGCCGAAGAAGAAAGGCGCCAAACTCCCACCTCCAAAGCGTACCACAAGGCGGACCGCTTCAGAGGAGACCTCCACTAAAATCGCCGAAGACCCTTTGCTGGAGATCCAGCCCGAGGACAAGGGGCGTGCCGAAGTCCTCCAACAAGAGGAACGAGAAAAGTAGCAAGAGCAGCAGCCGAGTCGACGCAACCGGAAGAGGGGGAGCCCGAGCTCACCCCTCCTGTGAAAAAATCAAAGAAGGCTCAGGCGAGCAGAGCAACTCTGGCGCGGTCCACTGTCGCATCACCACCTATTCAAGCTCAACCGCAACCGCAAACGCAAATTCCAGAAATCTCCGTGCAAGAGGGAAAGAACAGCTTCCGAAGATACGGAAGAGGAAGAACAAGAGAAAGCGGAGGAGGAGAAGAGCGAAGAAGAGAAGGTGGACCGAGGAAAGAGGATGATGAAGCGGAGGAAGTTGAGGCCGTTCAGGAAAAGGAAGTAGAAATCCCGACCACCCCAGAGCAAGAGACCTGGAGTAAAAAGGAAGTAGTAGATGTTGCCAAGCCCCCCACTACCAGTTAATGCCAAACCAGCACCGGCAGGCAGTAAGACCCGAACAAAAGCTTAGCAGAGTAAGAAACCAAGGAAACCCACTGCGGCCGAAAAAGGGAAGGCCAAGGAGATGGAGGAGCCAATGGAGGTAGACCCAGAGAGAACTGAGACCGTGGATAGCTCCAAATCCGAGGAGGTTTTGGCACCAAAGAAAACCACCTCCAGTACAGCCACTACTGCAAAGCCGAAACTTGCGAAGCAGAAGGGGCTGCTACGCACCACTGCTTCCGGAGTGGTCATACCGAGAGAAAGTCAGAGGTATGCCGTCCTGCAAAACAGAGAAATTACCCCTTGGCATTTTCTGGTGACTGAAGCTTTGGAGGATTTGGGGATCAAGGAGAAAGTAGAGGGTTATTTTGAAGGGATTGGTTGGAAGAAGATACTGGAGTGGAACCCTAAAGCATACCAGAAGTTGACGGAGGAGTTCATGGGAACTGTCGAGTTTAAGCCCAAGGGGAACTACACAATTGAGACTCCAGGTACCTTGCGGTTCCAGATGCAAGGAAGGATATTCCCGCTCTCGATCAACGAGCTGAATATCCACCTGGGGGTGATCGAAGCCACAGAAGTCTACGATGAGGAGTACAAGCAGGCAGAAACCATAGCCACACCGGAGTGGAGGAGTCGGATTGACCATTACTGGTCACTGCTATCTACCGGAAGCAAGTATGTCAAAAACATCAGCAAATCGAACGAGATCAGGGACCCCACTTTGCAGATCTGCCACAGGTGGCTGGCCTACAACATCTACGGCCGGCTGGAAGGTTCCAATGTGGTCACCCAACAGGAAGTCTTCCTGTTGTGGTGCATGATGGAGAGGAAAAAGGTGAACTTCGGGCTCACCGTGGCGCTTCAATTTCAGTATGGGGTAACCCATACCAACAAGTACCTCTCGCTCTGCCCACTGGTGACCATCTTGGCAGAAAAGCTCATTAAGTTCGACACCAAGAGCTCAGATGATGCAGCCCTGGCCGAAAGTCGCTTTCTGGACTTGGGCAGGTTCGTGCGTTGGAGGGTGGTCGAAGCAGACGAAGGCGGGAAATACCGTTTGGTGTATCCTGAGAGAGCAGTGGCAGCTAGACCAGAACCGAGGAGACCATTGGAGCCAGAGGGACCCCGCCTTGTCAGCAGCGAGAGCGTAATGTTGTTGGCAGAGATGAAGGAAGTGAAAGACGAGCTACTGATGCTGAGTGCGGAGATCACAACCCTGAGGGAGGCTATGGAAGCTGGCTTCAAAGCAATCATGGACCGGCTGAATGCGGAGGCAAGATCCTCCGACCAAAACAATTAAGTTTTTCCCCCTAACTCGTAGATTAGGATTTATTTTATCTTTTGCTTTTCTTGTTTTAGTATCTGTTTAATCTGTTTGATGTCGAGTCTACTTGCATTGTTTGATGGTGAAAGATTATGCATGCTGATTTCTGTTTTGGATGATTGGTGGATTGAGTATGAAATGCATGATGGTAGTTGTGAGGATACAGAGAATACCCCACCGGTGAGATCAGGACCAAATTGAAAAATGCATGTTTATGGTGAGAATTTGCTGTGTCTAGGAAATCTTGACTTTGTTTGAGGACTCATTTTTTGCTAGTACATGATTTGTGTGATTTGGGCACGATTCTTTGACTTAGGGCCCCAGACTTTTCTTTGATGTTTAATGTGAAAAACAATCCCTTGTATGCCAACTTGAGCCGAATCCATTCTTTCTTGAGCTTTGTCAATGCTATATCTAGGAGAAAGAATTTATGAAGTGAATGAAATGGTGGACAAGGAATTACAAGAGAAAAAGAAAATCTGGGCAAAAAAAAAAATTGTATAAAAATTATTACCCTCAAAAGAATCCAAGGAAAGATGAGCCCCATTGAAAATGGAGGAATAAAGGGTTGGTTGTAGCCATACTGAATGTGTATACTGAGTATGGGTGATACTGAAATTAGCCACTGAACCATATATACCTCACCTTAGCTCCGTATGCCCCATTACAACCCAACAAAGACCCTTTGATGAGTCATACTAGTGTGCTTAACTTGTAGTCATCAATCAAACTCTTAGAGGAACTAGCACAGCAAATTATGAGTGTAAACACTTAACCCGGTGCTTGAGCGAAAAGAGAGACTACCATCACACTTTATGCATGATCATTACTCTGGTTTGTGGTCTGTTCGAACTGAATGATGCATGTTGGTATGATCTGATCCTGAAATCTGTGCAAGTTTCGTGTCTTTTAGTTTTATTCCTTTTCTTTCAACCTTTTCGTCCGTGTCTTCTGTGAATCCACCTACATACTTGAGGACAAGTATGCTTTAAGTGTGTAGGTGTGATGCGTCTTCGACTTTTGGGCCTTTTGGCCCTATTTTTTCCCTTTATTTGTGTCGGTACAGGTCTGTCAGGGGGAAAAATGAAGTTGTGAAGGAAGGAAGGTCAGTAGAGCGGAAACGGAAGAAATACGGTCAGAATGGGCATTACCGAGCCTGGATTGCTAAGTCATGTTTACCAGCATGGAGCTTCGGCCAACAAGTACCTCTCCAATTCAACTTGGGGCATGGGAACCTGGAGCAACCCACCTGGTATAAGTCACACCAAAGAGAGCAATCCGTCTGATCGTTACCATGAGAAGCAGACAGCCAGAGCCATAAAAGGAAGGTCAATCTCGGAGATCTCGAAGAAACAAGTAGAAGGTGGAAGAAGAAACTGGAAGGATCGAAGGAATGGGAAAGGTTGACTAAGCTTGCAGCTGGACGCCATCTTCAATCAGGATCAATCAAAGATCGAACTAATTAAGGAAAGAAGATCCCGGCAAAGATTTGGAACCGGCGCAGCTAGGGTTAGGCCTCTACCATCCGGCAGTATAAAAGGCTAATGGTGTGCAGCGTGAAAAAGCTCTTGGCATCTTGAAACTCTTGTTTTTACTTTTAGTATTCAATTAAAATCGCCGTGTGTGGCATCCAAAACATTCTACATTTCTGTATTTTCTCTATTCCGTTGTGTTTATACTGTTGAACGATATCAAAGGCTTGAAGCCTAGGTACTCTTTATCTATTTCAGTATTTTCCTTTCATTTATCATGTGTTCAATCTATTTTACAATCATGAATTCTGTTATGTGTGAGTAATTCTTTAGGTGAGGTTTTAGGGGTGGAAGTAATTGTTGTTAATATGTAAACATTCGTGAGGCACTTGTTCTTTCGGTTGAGTCTCGTGGTTCCGGACGGACCTATTCGACATCATGGGCAGTAGGGGCCTAACGGGTGATCTCCGTTAGGTAAAACGCTGTCCATGTCAAGCAAAGGCCAGGACATACCAAAGTACAACAATCGGTATGCCCAAGACCGAGTAGCTGTCCTCCCTCAGTCTTGGGCTTCTCTAGAGACCATCCATCGACTGTGACGAGGCATAAAGCCATGGTTATCAAACGAGGGAAGCAATCTTGGCGCCGTAGCATGTCTATGACTGGTCGGCTGACAAAGCCGGAAATAGTTGAGTCCAGGAGGCATGTGTCACTAAAAGCGCGGAGTTGGGGACCTCGGGAGAGAAGGTTGGTGAGGGTCATACTTGGTGAGTAACGGGTATGACTACTATCTAAGGAGGAGTGAAGCACTGCCTTGTGACCGGGGAATGTGTGACCTTCGGACCAAGTGACCACAACGAGATCAACCATCCTATATGTGAAGTACAATTCCTTGAAACGCCCCAATGTCTTTGGGCCACGCCTTGGGATTGTATGCACCATAGACGGATCATCAGTGTGCCTATGACCGAAACGAATGTTAACAACAATTATGACCTAACCGACTAACCTCACCCCTTGTTATTATTAATCTTGTTTATTTCTTGTGCAGAGTATACAGATTGAAAATTGTGACACCTCAATTTGTCGTAGGAGAACAAAGTGGTTCCTCACTCCCTGTGGGATTCGACCCTGCGCTTACCACTAAGACTAAGTTCTTATTGCGAGAAGTAGGAGTGTGTATTATCTGTACTGGGCATACACAAGTATTTTGTCCGCACCGCACGACGGGTGTGTGTCACATCTCTGCTCGGCAGCGCGGCCAGCGCCGCCTCTCCGCTCGGCAGCGCAGCTAGCGCCGCCTCTCTCCTCTGTTGCTGCTCGGCAAGCCATGCCTCTCTCCCTCGTCGCGGTTTAGCAGCACAACTGCCTCTCTCCCTCATCGTGGTTCAGCAGAGCAGCGCAGCTACCTCTCTCCCTCGTCGCAGTTCAGCAGCGCAGCACTTCAGCTGCGCAGCCAGCTCGGGCATGCTCTTATCCTCTACGGTTGCTCAGCTGCGCAGCCAGCTCTGGCACGCTCATTTTATTTCTAATTATGTTCTGATCTTGCTCTGCTTCTTGTGATTTGCTTGAGACTGCTGCTGTTGAGACTAATCGACATATGAACATTTGCATTTCCTGTTCTTTGACTTCTTGATCATGTTTCGAAAGCAGTCTACTATGATTGATTGTTTCTAGGGAAAATCCAGATGCTCTAAGTATATGACATTTTTTCTTGATGTCTTTTGAATTCACATGTTGAATAAACTACCATTTCTAATTTTGGATTCGCGTGTTGGCATTTGTTTGTTTTAAACTAGATGAAGTCACATATACTTCCCAAGTAGCATGTACAAAGTATTCATGCATGAATTACTTGATCCCATATTGGATTGTTATGGGCGCATCACGGGGCCGATTATTGGTTCGGTTATGGGAACACTTGAAAAATCGTTAAAACAGCGTGAGACTTCGCCTAAGTTTGACTGATGAACTGCGATTATTATTGCATAGATTTCAGGATTAATAGTGTATTTTCATTGCGACTTGATTGATTCTAAGAATGGGACATAGCACGATACGAGTCACATTGTTGAAAAGGCTTGCACTACATTCAATTTCCTATGAAGTTGAACTGAATCCTCAAAATTTTGTTTGCTTGTCTTGCTAATCTCTTATGATTCTGCTATTTTTGGGCGCGAGGGATCAGTGGATAACACCATCCACAACTGGACCATTGACGAGAATTCAAGGTGCTCAGCGGAGCTTGCCGTCTCCAAAGTCCCCCTGCTCCGTGGAGCTTCGATGGGTACTCGCTAGTCAGGTGCTTCAAACCAGATTTGAAGCAAGGGCCCAGAGTTGATAGAGCTTCAATAGAGTTGCCCGCTCTATCGTAAGAATCCAGAAAAGAATTCCAAGAATCAACCTCCCAATCGGCCTTCTTTTCTGGAGATCCATCAAAGCCGGGTTCAGGGAAGCATTTCAGCGCCGCCTCTTTCCTCTGTTGCTGCTCGGCAGCCAGCCAGCGCCACCTCTCAACGGCGCCGCCTCTTTCCTCTGTTGCTGCTCGGCAGCCAGCCAGCGCCGCCTCTCAACGGCGCCACTTTTCTCCCTTGTCGCTGCTCGGCAGCATAGCCAGCGCCGCCTCACGGCCTTGTCGAAGCCCGGCAGCGTAGCCGGCGCCGCCTCTCGCCTTTGTCGCTGCTCGGCAGCATAGCCAGCGCCGCCTATCGCTCTTGTTGCTGCTCGGCAGCGCAGCCAGCCCTCAACTGAGGGGACATGCCAATACCAGCTCGAGTATTTCAGAGAATCGACAGGAAGACCTCCATTTATCAGAGCATTCTCATTTACTTTCGCGAAGGACTTAGTCCTCTATTTCAGTCTCCTAACTTTGCTTGTGATCTCGTTTGAATTCTTGTGCAAGGACATGATAATAACAGCTCAAGCACTCCAGAGCATTGATAGAGAAGCCAGAGCTTTGCAATGCATCGATCTCTGCCAGAATCGCAGTGTCGAGGGAAGGGCCCCAAAGCTCAACTTTGTCATTACCGGGAAGGGAATGCGTCCTTAAAAACTGCTATGTTCACTCGGATATTTGCTGTGTTCCAGCTCTGCGTGCTGTCTGTCGCTGCATTGGGGAATTTTCAACATTGTTCGGGTTTGCCCGCACAACGGATCTTCCAGCCTTGCTCGGGATTACCAGCCTTGCTCGGGATTTCTCAACACGATAGAGGTATCCTGCTTTGTATTCTATCCGATGGATAGTTCACCAGCTGCACCGCTGCGCTGATGCGGCGCAGGGAGGACGAGGGATAGTTCATCAGCTGCGTCGTTGTGCTAATGCAGCACTTCTGCTCAGCCCCATAAGTTTTATTAAATTCTTGATACGAAGAAACTTTCTGGTATGACAAGAAGATTAAGCACTATTGCTCAGCCCGGGAAGAATTTCTTTTGACTATGATTTTCCGAGGGATTGAGCTTGGTTACATTACTTGACATCTATGCTTTAATATTTGAATTTGTAGTTCAAATATAAAATTTGTTGTTCCTTTTATGGTACCTGCATTGGGAATATATACACGTATATGTACAGAATTTTGAACTCAATATTGCTATGATCTTCTGCTGATTTTGGGACCAATATTGCTAGACTTTACTACGATTTGGCGGTAATCTCGGGAGTTGGGACGGATGCTATAACTTTGATATGATCTTAGGATTGATTCGGTTCTAATTCTTGCAAACTCAGTCCTTTCTAGTTCTATTGTCACAATCAATCTGTTTGGGAGTCATTTGGAGATTAATTAAATTAGTTATGTCCGGAGTATCTGCCTTCTTTGTTAACGAGTTTACAGCCCTGGGAAGGGCTCTCATATGTTACTAATACTTTTGCTTAAGAATTCCTACGGCGCAGGTTAAACATATTTTGGGGAAAACATTTGAACAAATGTGATTACACGCTATATTACAACACGGGAAACCCACTAAATAGTGATGATTCAGGTACTTCGCAGAACTAAAGTCTCTCATACATGATCTTAGTTATCGAAGCACGTGAGCATGATTGGGATTTGAAAAATATTCTACTTGAACACTTGGGCATACTAGTGATTTATATCATCTTTGATGGGACTTGGGAATTTGATACTAAGTACATGAAGCTGCATACTTTCTGCATATTAACTAGTACGAAGCTACACACCTTCTGCATATGTGCCTAGGGCTTGAAACATAATTTGAATAACTTACTTTGGGACTATAGTCACGTCAGCGCTGCCACTAGCATCACAAGTAAAGACACCAAGCACAAAAATACACATAACATGTTTAGTTGAATCATGCACATGTTACTAAAGGGGAGAGTGGAGTATATGCCACCATGTGTGTTTTCTCGAAAAACTTAGCAAGATATTTGAGCCTTAACGGCAACTTAACTGCGTAGCGGATATTAAAACCTTAAATGGTAACTTAACCACGATCCAGAACTGTAAGCCTCAGAATATATCTGAGCTTTCTCAGCACAATTAGGACAGGCTATCTCAGCCTGCGCAGCTATCAACCTCAGAATGTATCTGAGCTTTCTCAGCGCAGCCAGTGTGGCTATCTCAATGCGGCCAGTATGGCTATCTTAGTACAGTCAGAGTGATTATATCAGCGCAGCCAGTGTGGCTATCTCAGTTCAGCCAGTGTGGCTATCTTAGTACAGTCAGAGTGATTATATCAGCGCAGCCAGTGTGGCTATCTCAGTGCAGCCAGTGCGGCTATCTTAGTACAGTCGGAGTGATTATATCAGTGCAGCCAGTATGGCTATCTCAGTGCGGCTATCTTAGTACAGTCAGAGTGATCATGTCAGCGCGACCAATGTGACTATCTCAGCGCAGTCAGAGCATCTATATCAAGTACAGGGAAAGCAGTTATCTCGGTCGGCGCAGAATGTCCGAGTCGTGGTCAGTTCACGGTGTCTATGCTCCGCGCGAAAATATTGTAAGCCGCGAAAGTTAGACAGGGTTCTTTGATCGTCTATGCTCCGCGCAAAAATATGGTGAGCCGCGAAAGTTAGACAGGGTTCTTTGATCGTCTATGCTCCGCGCGAAAATATCGTAAGCCGCGAAAGTTAGACAGGGGCATTAATTGCATAACTTGAGGCATTAATTGCAAAATTCAAGGCATTAACTGCATAACTCAAGGCATTAATTGCAAAATTCAAGGCATTAACTGCATAATTCAAGGCATTAACTGCATAATTCAAGGCATCAACTGCATAACTCAAGGCATTAATTGCAAAATTCAAGGCATTAACTGCATAACTCAAGGCCTTAATTGCAAAATTCAAGGCATTAATTGCACAACTCAAGGCATTAATTGCACGATGAAGGCCTCAATGTCTATGCTCCGCGCAGAAACATCATAAGCCGCGAAAGTTAGACTGAGGATGAGCCTTAAGGGGCAATTCAGCCGTTCTCCCGGGTCACTCCTCGGCACCGGCTTTTCAACCCTACTCGGGGGCATTCTCAACTCTTTCAAGTCTTCAACAATCGTGCTTGACTTCTAAAGTACGCGCACGACACTGGGGGGGGGAGTAGGGGGTGTATGCCCCCATCACCTCTTATATCTTATTTTTAGGGATAAAAAAATTCAAAAAAATTCAATGCCATATACCGGTCCATCTCATCGCCTGCGCTGAATTTCCGGCGTTGATAAACACTAATATAAGATGAAGCTAAGTTATCTCCTTTCATTATGTTAATTCTTGATGAATTAGTTATTTTCTTGGGTTGTACTTGCTGATTGTTAAGATTGCGCTGATCACGTACTTTGAACTAATTCATGATTCGGGTGTTGTTGTATCACTCCTTAATTTCCCGAGTTGTTTTTACTTTTATTGGGAACATCATCTTTTGCATGTGCAACTGAACTTTAATGACTATATTGGGGATTATGCTTTTAAGTTTGAGAAGTTTGGGGAATTTCGCCGCCTAAGAAATTTAGAGGTGCCTAAGTACAAAGCTCCCGGAGCTGCCTTAGCACGAGCACAATGATAATAATCAAAAAGTGGCTCAACGAGCACGTTCGAAAGGGAGTTGCTTCACTCTTATTATTCTTGTTGTTATTCTAAATATTTTAACAGAGTTGGGATATTTTTATGTTGACAAATTGGTAGGGATATAATATTCTATCATTGATTATTTTGCAAGTTTACAAGTATTCGATTCGGGATAAGTTACAGGGCTGCAGGGCTAAAAAACACTTGGATCCTACTCGGGTGAGCAGCACCGCGCCGACTCTATATCACGCACCACTGGTTGAACAGAGAAGACACAGTTCAACCAGACTAGGGGGGGAGTAGCTGATGAGGACTAGAATACTCATCAGCGCTGTGCTTGGCAACACAAGAACATTTTACTTGATTACTATTATTGTTATTATTATCAAAGGAACTAACGAGCGCAGGTCTAATTAAAAAAGACTTGCTAACAAATGAATACGAAGAGTCAATCAGCCTTGACCAAAGTGCAGAGCTGTGCAGCTAGAGCGGCGCAGACTAGAGCAGAGCAGCGCAGCGTAGCTGCGCAACCAGAGCAGAGCAGCGCAGCAGAGCTGCGCAGCCAGACCAGAGCAGCATAGACCAGAGCAGCGCAGCAGCGCTGCGCAGCCAGAGCAGCGTAGAACAGCAGCGCAGCAGCCTCTTTCCCTCACCAACGCAGCGCCGCCTTGCTAGAGCCAGAGTTATTCGCTTCACCAACGAAGGATAACGCAGATGGGTCAAATTAAGACTAAAGTGTATTAAGGCTTTAAAGGGCCTAAATCTGATTGTTAGAGTTCATGGGCCTAAGGCCTTTAGGGCTCACTCTCACATCTATAAATAGAAGCTTAGCATTAGCATTGAAGATCATAATTTATTTCTGAGCAACACTTGTAAAATGTAATTCTCTCAAAGTATAGTGAAACCAACGAAGAACTCCCGTGGACGTAGATCATTTATGATCGAACCACGTATATCTCGTCTCGTTTATCGTTTCTTAATTAGGGTCAAGTTTTATGTTTCACCAGATGTACTCTTCTATGTTTCATCGTGAAGTGAGTATATATCTATCTTAAGAGTTCTAAGTTCTCGTGATTCAAACAACAATCATACTTATTCATGTTTCACGCAATTCAAGAAATCAACTAAAACTTGAAAGTACTTACCATAAACAAACATCGGTTGAGCGTGTCGAGATGTAGTGCCAAGCTTTTGTCGACTAGTTCATGAGCATGTTGACTTACTTAATCTAGACTCGACTTAGAAAGAATGACTAGTGATCAGAGTAGAAGAAGGTTGCTCTGATACCACTCTGTCGCGGCCGCGCCCGCTAGGGATAGCGAACTCGGGGAAATCGCGACGAAAGGGGAGGGGATTTAGGAGCGGGATTAGAAAGGGGCATATCTAACCTTTTGATGACTCAACATTATATAAGACAATAACCGGAATGACTAAATATTAATCAAGGGCCGAAAAGGGGCCGTACATAATTATCCGAGGGGGTACTTGAAGAGTTTGAAAACATTGTTGAATAGTACATATTGTTTGACGAATATCAAGATATCTAGCAAATCAGTGTATGCAGCGGAATAACAACAACTCGGGCATATGTATGAAGACATATACCCTGCTCTGATGTACTCATCCTAGCTCGACAAAAGCTCCGCTTGCACACCACATTCCCAATCATCGCTCAACCTGCACATTTAGAAATACATGCAGGGCTAAGTACGAAGGTACTTAGTGGACACATGCCGAAATATACATACATACAAACATTTTATTGTCAAGCCTTTCAACAGTAGTAAGATACGAGGGTTTTTCTTTAAAGACTCGTATTTACCAAAATATCATTTCTTTCATAAATAACCCGGGCAGGCATTTTAACATCATTAATCTCCATATCAGTAACTCGTGCCGAGAGGTAGGCCTCCCTCTACGGACACTGTGATCGGCCAACCCGCTAGATGACTCACGATCACAAGGGTGTACACTAATTCCGAAGGGATTTGCGGTCCCATCCAGAATCCGAATTCGATTAGCATCAGATAGGTAATTAACAACAAAACACAAAGCATTTAGGCATTGACAATATCATTCAAAAATCTTAAGCATAAAATTGTAACAGTTCTATAATATGGTTCTAGTTTATACGTAAGAAAGCCTCACCTGGTAGTGGTGACTCACGTCTAAGCCTTAAACTCTTTGCGTTCAACCTTAATTGAAAAGAATAACGCAAGGTCTTAGACCGTGGAAAATCTAACATAAATGAGGATGCGTAATATAATTATGCATGGCTCATATTCTGTTTATTAGACTAAGGTGATACTAAGGGAAATCTTATCTCTAGTCCTTGTTATTAAAGCAATTAAACCATCTAGGTTTCGTCTCGTGAGATCTAGTAATTACTATATTGATTTGCTCTCTTAAGGGTGTTCTAATTTGCTAATTTAATAATAAACTCCCTTCGTGAGTAAAGGAAAAGAAATGAAACTCAAAACACCCTAAGTTCTTTCTCTCTCTATCTCACGTCTGCTCTGCCTCATTGTTCTCTGCTCTGGAAAGTCAGCTCTGGTTGTTTGGTCAGTTCTGGCGATTTTAGCTCTGGAAAGTCAGCTCTGGCCTTTGGGTCTGCTCTGGTGAATTTAGCTCTGGAAAGTCAGCTCTGTCCTCTGAAAGTCAGCTCTGGCCTTTTGGTCAGCTCTGGCGAATTTAGCTCTGGAAGTCAGCTCTGGCCTCTGGAAAGTCAGCTCTGGCCTTTTGGTCAGCTCTGGCAAATTTTAGCTCTGGAAAGTCAGCTCTGGCCTTTAGGTCTGCTCTGGCGAATTTAGCTCTGGAAAGTCAGCTCTGGCCTCTGGAAAGTCGGCTCTGACCTTTTGGTCAGCTCTGGCCTCCGAAAGTCAGCTCTGGTGACTTAGCTCTGGAACGTCAGCTCTGGCTTCTAAAGTCAGCTCTGGCGAGTTAGTTCTGACGGTTGAAGTCAGCTCTGGATGTTCGGCTCTGCTCTGGTCAGCTCTGCTCTGGCGTTTTCCAGCTCTGATCTAGAACTTCCAGCTCTGCTCTGGCATTTTCTAGCTCTGCTCTGGCATTTCCAGTTCTGCTCTGGCATTTCCAACTCTGCTCTGGCATTTTCTACTCTGCTCTGGCATTTCCAGTTCTGCTCTGGCTTTTCCAACTCTGCTCTGGCATTTTCTGGGCAGAACGACGAGGGTTTCCAGTTTCCAAAACTAGGGTTCTTCGTCCTTTCTTGCCTCGATTCTCACTCGTTCGTTGGCCCTAATCTATTCCTATGTGAGCATGATGTGCTTGTTCAAGTTCATCTACGTTTAAAGCCTAAAGTTCTCGTCGTTTAATCAAAGTTTCAAGCTGTGGGTTCTACCGGAAAAGTGACCTAACATGCTTCTAGTGTTCGTGTTTTTCATGCTGAAAAGAGTAGTATTAGAGGTCGAGAGTTACCTTGTTGTTGCGCGCTTTGGTCGGACAAGCACGATGGATCCTCGCTTCTTCGATCGTCGAGGTTCAAACTGGAATGAAAGTTAAGTTCTTAGGCTTGAAAACAAACGGAAGGGAACACGGCGAAGGGAGGAGAAAGGGCCGTGTCTTACCTTGAAAGTGCAGCAAGGGTCTCGGTCTATTCCTCTTCGTGGAAGGCGTCGAGGGGGAGAGATGGAGCTCTTGTTGTTGCTGCTGAATTTTCAAGGTGCCGAAGGGAGAAGGGGTGGCACAAAGGAGTGAAGGGGAGTTTAAATAGGCTCGGCTGATGCACTCGAGTGCCTATGGGGGAGGGCTTGCGTGGAGTGGGGGAGACGTTTCAGCTGCTCGCCCAATGGAGGAGCTGCTGCTGCTGTTGCTGCCGTGCTGTGGAGGTGGCGTGCGGCTCTTCGGCTGCTGCCCAATGGGAGGAGCTGCAGCTGGCGTGGTCTTGGCTGGTTGGGCAGCGCTGGCGTGGAAGTTGAGGGGGCGCTGCTGCTGTGTAGGGCTGCAAGGACAGCCTAGTCTACTCGGTTGTGGTTGGGCAGCGCTGGCGTGTGGAAGGGCGAGGCCCTTCGGCTGCCCAGCCCAAGGCTGCTGCCGTGGCTGCTGCTGCTCTGGCGTGGAGGTGGCGTGCGGCCCTTCGGCTGCTCGCCCAATGGGGGCTGCTGTCGTGGCCGTTTCCCACCTCATCCTCCTTCTTTCCTTTCTAATCCTAGGTGTAGCCGAAGTAGAGAGGTAGAGAGGTGTAGAGTGGTGTGATGTGACTTAAGTGAACGATTTAAATAAAACCTCTCAGTGTTGGTTTCTCCGAAGTAGAGAAACGGGTTTCGTTTTTGCTAAACGATAATGCTAAATTAAATCCGTAGATTTAATGCGTTCGTTATTCTAATACTTAAATTAAATCCGTGGATTTAATTATCCTCAAAGTCGGAATTAATTCACGACTTGGTAAATCATGCGAAGATAAACTCCATCTTGATAAATAACACAACTTAGCTAAGTTGGTTATAACTCGGATTAATCATTCATCAACTCAAAGATTCTCATCGCGGTCTTAAACGCGCGAAAATAAATAAAGCATACTGTTAGCTAAGTGACTTTGTCACCGAGATCCATAATTTCAGAAACATAATAGAAAACATAAAACTTCAATTACTGGCAGATAGGTAAATAAACACACAATACTGTAATTAAAAATACTGATAAAAGAGCGGATTACTACATGAGCAGTCGAGCTGGCGACTTTCAAATCTAGCGCTTGGTGGGAGGCAACCCACCGGTGGTTTGTTTTTAGTTTTTGTTTTTTTGTTGTTCTTGTTTTATTTTTAGTTGATGTTTTGTTCTTTGTCCTAAGTTCGGTTGCTTTACGGATTCTATGATTCTGGAGGTGTCCACTCTCTCCTCTGCCCTGCCAGCAGAACCACTCTCTCCTTTGCCCTGCCAGCGGAACCACTCTCTCCTCTGCCCTGCCAGCGGAACCACTCTCTCCTCTGCCCTGTCAGCGTTGCCACTCTCCACTCTTCACCACCTCTCACGATGCTTCAGTTTTTCATTGCCGATAATCAGGGACGTTTTCTAAACTCTCCTTATTTCTTTTATGCCCTGAGGACATGGCATGCTCTAAGTGTGGGGGGGGTGTTTTGTTGTGCTTATATTTTCAAGTGGGTGAGATCAGTCTTTCTATGCTTAGTTTTGGTCTTTATCTCGTGCGAATTTTTATGAATCGGTGGAAGAAGAGATGGTTTTCGATGTGACTTTCGGGTATCTGAATGAATGGTAGTTATTCTTGTTTTACCTTCGATATATGTTTCTTGATTGTGCAAAGAATTATGAGTTTTGTTGCAACATTTTTGTAAGTTAGTAAAACGTGATTTGTCCGGTAGATGCTAGAAGGAGTGATGTCATTGTGATTGCCTACGATCGTATCTTATTTGTGAAAATGTTGGACAAATTGCCAACTTTGAAATTGCCAGCTCTGAAACATCTGGCCTGCTCTGAAAATGTGACAGCTCTGAGTCTCTGCTCCTCTAGTTCAACTATGAGCATGGGAAACCACGTGAAAAGACTTTGGATTACATCTAAATGGTTTTATTTCATGAATTATGGCTCAACTGTCGAAAATCTTAAGCACAAAAAGTGTAAAAAATGGTGATATTGATTATAAAGGCGATCACATTAGGGAATTCACTTCTAGCGGAGAATTGGGTCTGGTCGAATTACTTGTATTACTCTTTTGTTGCTTCTTAAACTTTGAGTTACTTGCATGATCGAGAAGATGTGTGTTGATTGTAAAATCTTGAATTGACTTGTGAATGTTTGGATTGGAAATTAGCATTGTTGAAATCAATCTCGGATTCATATGGATTTTGCTTGAGGACAAGCAAAAAGCTAAGTGTGGGGGGGGGTTGATTTATGCTTAATTGTGCTAAATTTTGGGGTTTATATGAGCTTTATTTTAAGAGAATCTTCTGGAAATTGGTGCGTTTTATGGCTTGTTTGATGCTTTGCAGGAGATTTAGGTTTTTAGATGGAAGGATACAATTTTGGAGATTTCGGGGCTAAAGAGGGTGTTTTTAGCATAACTCTGTAGCCAGAGCAGAGCGGCATAGCTCTGTCGCCAAAGCCCGCACTCTCCAGACCAGAGAAGTCAGCCGAAGCCCCGCGTCAGAGAAACCAATCTCCAGAGCAGCGAAATCGATAATCAAAGCCAGAAGAATCGAAGCTAGAGGAATCGAAGCCAGAGGAATCAAAGCCAGAGGAATCAAAGCGCCAGTGCAGCGAAATCGAAGCCCCGCATCAGAGAAACCAATCTCCAGAGCAGCGAAATCAATCTCCAGAGCAGCGAAGTGAATCGCCAGAGGAACCGAAAGGTGCCAAAGCAGAGAAATCACTAGTCAGAGAAATCACCATTTCTCTGGCGCGACCCGTTCCCCTGGCGATAGCCATTTCTCTGGCAAGGTCCGTTTCTCTAACGACAGCCGTTCCTCTGGCGAGAGCCGCGATTTCCGCCAGAGTGGAGATTACTTGCTGAGTACGCCAACTGGAAGTTGCCTTATCTTGCACGATTTTATTGCCTTTAGAGTTCTACTTTGCATGGCAACTTCCATAGTGATCAAGAAGGATTTGAAATCTATAAATAGGGTTTAGCTTTCGTCTTTCAGATATAATTCCTTGCCCTAATTCTCGTCTTTGCTGGAGATCATCTTTCCCTTGGCAGCCGCAACTTTAGACTTAGATTTATTAGTTTACTTTGATTACGTTCATTCTTTTGCTTCAATTGTTGGTGCAGACGATTTCTCTTTTCATTCCAGAGTGGTTATTTTATTTTCTTTGCAATTTAATTTATTCTCTTGTTCTATGTTTACTTTTATTTCTTTGCTTGTTCTTAATTTAAGCATGAGTAGCTAAAACTTTTAATTCGGCAAGAATAATGAAACTCTAATTTAATGATCTGTGAGACCTAATTTGGTTTAAAAATTGGTTCCTATTGATTTCGATTTATTCCTAGGTTCAATGATAATTCTGATTTTATTTAAGCCTGATCAACTTAGGTTTAATTGGATTATAGTCAATTAGCACCTCCAATCCGTAATTGTTGGAATAGGGCTGATTAGTGGCAAAACTATCATGTTCGTAGTAGGAATTAATAACTAGCGTATCTAGGATAATTGATATAAATGGGGTTCCTTCACCTTAATGCTATTAGAATATTAAATCTAAGATTGGCGTATCCAGCTAGGTTATATTTTAATAAGGGAAATAGACAAGACTAGTGTATCTAGCTGTCTATCGACATAGTAAGTAGGAATTGGGGTATGTCAGTGCGTATCACGGTATCCTATAACTCGTTGGTTAATAGGGATTAATTAATTATTGCGTCGAGGATCAGAGATTAAATTAGTGTGGATTTATTTGAGCCGAATTACCTTCTTTATTGATTTATTTCTAGAGTATTTTATTTGATTTAATTTTGTTTTCTTAGTTAATTAATATTTTCTTCAAAGTTAAGGCGTGGTGGCATCACCATTTTTATAGATTTAGGGAATTGAATAGTTTTTAACTGCTCTCTGTGGGATCGACCCTGCTTAACATTATACTAATTTATTTTGGTAATTCCGAAGGAATTATTTGGTGGTTGGCGACGTCCACCACCGTGAAACGCAACGGACCTACCCCAATTCCTACTTACGGTGTCGATAAACAGCTGGAGACGCCAGACCTGCTTATTTCCCTTATTAAAATATAACCTAGCTGGAGACGCCAGACCTAGATTTAATATTCTAATAGCATTACGATGAAGGAACCCAATTTATATCAATTATCCTAGATACGCTAGTAATAATTAATATACCAATTAATTCCTACTACGAACATGGTAGTTGTATCACTAATCAGCCCTATTCCAACAATTACGGATTGGCGGGAACTAATTGACTGTAATCCAATTAAACTTAAGTTGGCCAGACTTAAATAAAATCAGAATTATCATTGAACCTAGGAATTAATCGGAATCAATAGGAATCAATTTTAAACCAATTAGGTCTCACAGATCATTAAATTAAAGTTTCATTATTCTCGCCGAATTAAAGGTTTTAGCTACTCATAATTGAAATAGAAACTATCAAATAAACAAAAGTAAACATGAAAAAAATAATCAAACACAATAAACAAATAATTGAAATTAAATGACTACGAAGAATTAAACTAAATCGCTGAATTGAAATTAAATCAAATGTAACCAAAAGTCTTCTGCCACCAATATGATCCAGCCGCAATTCCAAAAATTAAAGCCAGCAAATAACTTGAACTAATCTCCCATAAATAAGTCAAGTACTAAAAATTTAAGGAATCAAAAAGGTATGAAAAGTTAATCTAAAGGTCAACCTAATTCTCTCCTCTAAATTGCGGCTAAGTGGAAACCTAACTTCCCATGCATGCGGCTCTCTCCCTTAAGCAAATATATATATATTGGGATTAAAATCCCTAAGGTAGCCGATCACCCTCATAAAGCTATGGGCTTCGGCCCCTTTAAATAATATTAAACCCAAAATTAAATAAAACAAGAGTTTTGGGTATAATTAAATCTAGAATAATTAATCCAAGCCCAATCTCAAAACTCCTCCAAAATCAATCAACTTCTTCCACAATTCTCGACTTTCACCAACTTCCTCCATCCACGAGCATCCATCTCCAATCCATCTAATTCATGCGCCAAAAGCACCACAACATGGGTAATATCGAATATAATCCATGGCAAACAACACGAATATAAATAACTAAAACACACCCATCACCAATACATTTTCGATCTTAACTCATTATTTTTCATTTTATCGCTACACAGAGAACAGGTACTTCGCAATGGCAACTCACGAGCACCGCAAAGATCTAAACAAGGATTTCGAAGCTGCTGTGGGGAACACAGGCACCAAACCAACTGATGACACATCGACTAAGGGAATTGATTTGAATGGACTCACTCCACCAGGTTTCACTACGATCAACAACACGATCCCAGGCTCCGTGCAGTCTAATATGGGAACAGTCATGCCCGCTACTGCCACCATTGCTCCGGCACCGGGACCAGCCAATGTCCTTATCACTGAACAAATGCTAGCCATGCTCAACTACGCAACTATGCGCTCCTTAATGGGCATTACTCAACCCGTCACCACCCCAGAGGGAATTCTCGCTACTCAAAAGGCAGTAACGGTGCCCGCGCAGGCCGGGGAAGGAGGGGCAGCGATGGTCGCGCAGACAGGAGTGAACAGGGAAGAAGACGGGGGATGAAATAAACGAAAGTTCGTTACGAATAGTGTTCAGATTGAGGATGTAACTGATTCAACTAGTGGGACTACTCCGCAGCGCAGTCCGGGAATGCACAAAGATAACGACAAACTCAAGGAGAAAGTATCTTTCCTCTGAGGCCAGTTGATGTCGCAGCCCGTCATCTAGCCAGTGATAGCGTAGATTGGGTATCGATACGACTAATAAAAAGATAGGGTAAAAACAAGCGAACTAGAAGACTCATCAAGCGGAAGTTACTAATAATTCAAGTTAAAGCAATAAAATATCATCAAACTTAATAGAAACATGGTCGGCTTCATACATTCAAATGTATCAAGGTTCTAGTCAACGAAAACAAAAGGGAGTATAGTTAAATATTTACAATGATTCATAATGTTCAGGGTAGCACAGCATAACGTGATCAGACTATATGTATGAAGACATATAGCTGAGAGTAACAATCCTAATTAAGTTCATAGCTAGTATTCAACTAATCACACTACCGTATAGGAGTGAAATACGGTACTAAAAAGGTCGTCGATGAACAACAGCCCTCCAGCGATCCCCCAATCTCTCTCCTTGCTCATCCTGCACATTTAGAAATACATGCAGGGCTGAGTATAAAGTACTCAGTGGACATAAGCCGAAAATAAACAAGCTCGCTCTTAGAGCTATACATTTAACTTGCCATTTATACATCACACAGGGGTTTTTCTTTAAAAGAATATGTGTAAGCAATTGATAAATTATAAGCATCATAAAGTAATGAAAAATAGACTGCAGTCATAAATACTTAGCATGTAGTACCACTTCTACAACTTATCATCATCATGGTACTGAGAAGTAGGCCTCCTTCTCAAGCATCGTAACCGGCCGACCTGACAGTCGGCTCACAGTCATTTCTGACCGGCCAACCCGGTATACAGCTCACAGTTACTTCCGTGTACACAATCCCGCCTTTGGCAGAACCCGAAATCGTTTCATCCGTAGAGGGTAACATACAGGCTCGTCGTCATCAAAATTCGGCAAGTTAATTAGTTCAAACATCAATTTATCATCTTAAAACTTATAGACATCATCAAAATCATCATTTATAAAGCCTGTAATAGAGGTATTAGAAAGTAATGCCCACCTGGAAATCTTAGCTTTGGTCCTCGTACTTCGGAGAAATCCTACTTATGCCCTTGACTCGTGTCTTCAGATATCATTATTGGCATAGACGATTCATGTAATAAAATAAACGTCAATCAGAAAAATCCTTACTAGGTTTACTATTCTCATCTAAATACAAGTCTCCCCTTCTCATTGTTTCCTTGTAACTAATCACTCTTCGTAACCAAAATACTTTTATAATAATACTTCCTAATTATTCATCGATTTCATTATCAACCACATACCAAAGTTTTAAGTTAATATGTTCATTAAGGAAAGACTTCTAAATACACAAACCCAGATAACCCTTAGCAATCACAAGCTAAAGTTATGAGGTTATATCACATTCTTTAATATATACTCGATAATTCACATAATGCTTAATGATATTACTAAGTGGTTTAATATCTCAAGAGAACCAAATTGGTTAAGTAAATTAAACTCGGAAAAAGTGTTATGTATATATATAAACACATATATATATATATATGTATCCCATTAGCATTTTTATGAATTACTAAGGTGTATAGCTATCGTCATTAACACATGCAATTTACTAAATCAAATGTAGGTGTACTTTGTGAAAAACTATACTTGACTTCATATACTCTGTCCCAACTTCAAGCAATAAACTGCTTTACCTCGGAACTCTCCTGGGTTTGGGACTCATACCGTTTGAAACCTCTTGACGTCTAGTTTCATTTAAAAAGAAGTAGGTTGCAAAACTCTAAGTGGTTTAAGAGATATGACCATTTTCCTACAGTCTACCATTTTCGACAGTTTTGTGCAACTGAAATTTTTGATTTTAGAAAATAGTAGATCTTGTCAAAAAGACTTAATATTTTATGGGTAGCTAGCTAACATGCTCACCTTGTTCATATAAAAATTTGGAAACCATAAACTCAGAATAAGCTACTGGAAAAGTGACTCTAATATCAGTTTCTTTCACACATCCGGTAGAAAGTTGCAGTTGGAGACTCATAATTTAAAAGGGTATCAAACGATGTCCAAAAGACCTAAAATTTTACATGAACGTTCCTAACACTTATATATACATACCATAAAAATTTCAAGGTTTTTGGGTATCAATAACCCTGTCGAATTCAATCAAGTCAGTAGCTTAAAAGCTAGCCAATTAACTCATCAACCTAGTCCATTTTAAGCATATAGCCAAGCATACTTTATTTTCTTGTCAAACCAATTCATCATAAACTTTATCAATCATCATTAATCATCATTTTAATCCATCAACAATCATAGCTACAATCTCATAAGCTCATTTTTTTATACTCTAGCCCTTACTTTCTTCATGAACTTCAACTTTCCAACATCACACAACCAACATCTTTATAAACCTTATCTTAAAATCAAATCATGCTTTTCACTCAAAGACCAATAATTAACACCTTAATAGCATGCATATACTAGTTAGAAGACGACAAAATTTTAGAAGACTTCCAACCCTAGTATTTTCGAAAATTACAAAGAAAAGATAAGGTGGTGTTTTCATGCTTTGATCCTCCATTTACATGTTTATCAAGCTTAAAAAAAAATAGGTTCATGTGTTTAGAAGCTTACTCTATGATTTTTGAAGAGGAAAGTATAGCTCCTCCTTCTTGAAACCAAGCTTTCTATCACACTCAAGCTTTTGATTTATGGAGATAATGATGTTTTGAGCATGATTTAAGAGCTTTCTATGGTGTAGAATTGATCTATGGAGCTTTGGTTATGCCCAACAATGGAAGGTGTTGATGGAGAAAGAGAGAGAAAAGTGAGATGAAAGGGACGGCTGCTATGGTGAGGATGAAAGAGAAAGGTGTTATACATATATAACCTCATTTACTTAGCCATCAGGTATTGGATAATAACACATGCTTAATTATCCACTTGCATAAATATCTTATCCATCCATCCACTTGCTTTGACTTCTTCCGCACCAGAGCAGAGCTCGACTTCAGCTCTGCCACTCAGAGCAGAGCTCGACTTCAGCTCTGCCACTCAGAGCAGAGCAGAGCTCAGCTTTCAGCTCTGCCATCAGAGCAGAGCTTGACTCAGCTCTGCCTCCAGAGAAGAGCTCAACTTCAGCTCTGCCTCCAGAGCAGAGCTCGTCATCAGCTCTGCCTCCAGAGCAGAGCTCAACTTCAGCTCTGCCTCCAGAGCAGAGCTCGTCTTCAGCTCTGCCTCCAGAGCAGAGCTCGACTTCAGCTCTGCCTCTAGAGCAGAGCTCGAATCAGCTCCGCCTCCAGAGCAGAGCTCGGTTTTAGCTCTGCTGCCAGAGCAGAGTTAAAAACTCGCCAGAGCAGAGCTGACTGACTCAGCAGAGCAGAGCTAACTGACTCGGCAGAGCAGAGCTAACTGACTCGGCCAGAGCAGAGCTAACTGACTCGGCCAGAGCAGAGCTAACTGACTCGGCCAGAGCAGAGCTTACTGACTCGGCCAGAGCAGAGCTAACTGACTCGGCCAGAGTAGAGCTCAATTTCAGCTCTGTCACCAGAGCAGGGCTCGGGTTTTCAGCTCCGTTTCCAGAGCAGAGCTCCACTTCAGCTCTGCCTCCAGAGCAGAGCTTTCAGCTTCGCTATCAGAGCAGAGCAGAGCTAGGCTCAACATCAGCTCTGCTTCGGTTCAACTTCAGCTCTGCTTCCAGAGCAGAGCTCAGATTTAGCTCTGCTGCCAGAGCAGAGCTCGGATTCGCCAGAGCTCGGCTCGCCAGAGCTGCCACCAACTATTGAAAGAAAAGAAAATTTTAACTACATCAAAGTTCAAACAACATCTCTAAACATCCTTATTTCTCAAAGTATTTCATTTACTAGTCTCATCATCGAAAATATAATAGCTCATACTATTGGGATATCTCATCTCATCATAAGATTATTTTTATATCTCGGTGCTCTTAAAAATAAATCTCAAAATATTTATAACAGGTAAAATGCGGGGTGTTACATCCTACCCCCCTTAAAAAAAATTTCGTCCTGAAATTTACGTTATTTACCTTCGGGAAAAAGCTCGGGGTACTTCTCCTTCATCTTCTGCTCAAGTTCCCAAGTTGCTTCTTCTTGGCCATGGTGTCTCCATTGGATTTTCACCAAAGCAATTGATTTGTTTCGCAACTGCTGTATTTTGCTATCTAGAATAACTTCTGGCCTCTCCTCATAGCTCAAGTCCGGTTCCAGGGATACTTCTTCTTGGTGAATGACGTGTTTTGGATCAAACACGTACTTCCTCAGTTGAGATACATGAAAAACGTCGTGGACATTTGCGAAGTGTGGTGGCAACGCAAGTCTGTAAGCAACGGGGCCTACTTTCTCTAATATATCATACGGTCCTATGTATCTCGGTTTGAGCTTTCCTTTCACACCGAATCGATGCACTCCTCGAGATGGGGAAACCTTCACAAAAACTTTATTTCCCACATCAAAATGAATCTCTGTTCTTCTGGTATCTGCGTAGGACTTCTGACGATCTTGGGCCTCCTTGATTCTCTGACGAATCTGTCGTACAGTAGAAATCATTTCTTCTACTGCTTCAGGTCCAAGTATCTTTCTTTCTCCTACTTTGTCCCAATAGAGCGGAGATCTACACTTCTTCCCATATAAGGCTTCATATGGAGCCATGTTAATAGTTGACTGGAAACTATTATTATAAGCAAACTCAATTAAGGGCAAAACTTGTTCCCATTGGGTTCCTTTGTCTAGTACAACAGTTCGGATCATATCTTCCAGAACTTGTATAGTCCTTTCAGATTGTCCGTCTGTCTGAGGATGAAAAGTTGTACTAAAGTTCAATTTAGTACCCAACTCCTTCTGCATGCTTATCCAATGACTTACTACCCAAATGGCTGTTTTCCTCTTTTCGACTTCGGTAATCCAGTGACAAAGTCCATAGCTATGTGATCCCACTTCCATTCGGGAATCTCTAACGGGTGTAGTTTGCCATATGGTCTTTGGTGTAGTGCTTTTACTTGTTGACATGCCAAACATCTTTCTACGAAAGCTGCTATCTCTCTCTTCATTCCTTCCCACCAAAACCTAGTTTTCAGATCTTGGTACATCTTCGTGCTTCCTGGGTGTGCGGTGTACGGAGTGTCATGAGTTTCGCTCAAAATTTCATTCTTCAACTCATCTTTATCAGGCACACACAATCTTCTTTCGTATAAGATGGCATTGTCTGCCGCTTCTTGATAACTTTCCATTTTCTCAGTTCGAATCCTCATACGCAATTTCTCCATTTTCTCATCTTCTCGTTGCGCCGCGATAATCCTTGATCGCAAATCCGGTGCAATACTCAATGTGGCCAATACGACCTCTGTCGTTTGTGGTGGTAATATAACTTCTATGTTCATCCTCTCGAATTCTCTGATCAAGTCCTTTTCTTGGGTAAGGAGAAATCCCAATTCTACTTGATTACTTCTACTCAAAGCGTCAGCTACAATGTTAGCCTTTCCAGGGTGATAATTAATTCCACAATCATAATCTTTTACTAACTCGAGCCATCTTCTCTGTCGCATATTGAGATCCTTTTGCTCGAAGAAATATTTGAGACTTTTGTGATCGGTGTATATCTCACACCGTACTCCATAAAGATGGTGTCTCCATATCTTCAATGCGTGTACCACTGCTGCTAATTCTAAATCATGCGTCGGATAATTCATCTCATGTGGTCTAAGTTGTCGTGAAGCATAAGCTATCACTTTTCCGTCTTGCATAAGTACACATCCTAGACCATTCTTTGACGCATCTGTGTAGACAGCGTACTCTTTATCTACCCTTGGAACAGCTAGCACTGGAGCAGTGGTGAGTCTCTTCTTCAATTCTTGGAAACTTCGCTCACACGCGTCAGTCCACTCATACTTGACATCCTTCTTTAGCAGGTGCGTTATTGGCTTAGCAATTTTTGAAAAGCCCTCAATGAACCTTCGGTAATAACCTGCTAACCCTAGAAAACTGCGTATTTCATGTTGCGTAGTTGGTGAACTCCATTCTTGTACAGCTTGTACTTTTGTTGGATCTACCTCAATTCCCCTTGCAGAAACGATGTGGCCCAGAAAATTGACTTCCTTGAGCCAAAACTCGCATTTGCTAAACTTAGCGTAAAGTTTCTCAACTCGCAATTTCTCTAACACGATCCTTAGATGTTCTTCATGTTCCTGTTTACTTCTCGAGTAAATCAAGATATCATCGATGAAGACTACCACGAACTTATCTAAGTATTCGTGGAAAACCCGGTTCATGAGGTCCATGAACACAGCAGGGGCATTCGTTAGTCCAAAAGGCATCACTATAAACTCATAGTGTCCATATCTTGTACGAAATGCCGTTTTCAGAATATCCACTGACCGTATTTTCAATTGATGGTATCCCGATCTTAAGTCAATCTTCGAAAAAGTATTCGCTCCCTGTAGTTGGTCGAACAGGTCATCTATTCGGGGCAACGGATACTTGTTCTTCAGCGTCACCTTATTCAACTCACGATAATCGATGCATAACCTCAAGCTGCCATCTTTCTTCTTGACGAAAAGAACTGGTGCTCCCCACGGGGAAACACTGGGTCGAATGAAACCCATGTCCAACAATTCCTGTAGTTGGAGCCTCAATTCCTGTAACTCTGCCGGTGCCATTCTATAAGGTGCTTTTGATATTGGTGCGGCTCCGTGCTCAAGGTCGATCGTAAACTCGAGTTGCCGATCGGGTGGTAACCCTGGCAAAGCTTCAGGAAAAACGTCTTGATATTCCCGCACAACTGACACGTCGTCTATGTTTGCTTTGGATTCCTCGTTTTGATTTAAGTATACAACGTACGCAGTTGTATCATTCTTCTCCAAAAGCTTTTTGGCTTGTAGCGCTGAGATGATTGGCGTCTTTTTCCATTTCCTCTCAGTGCCAATAAAAGAGGTAGACTCTTGGCCGGGAGGTTGAAATGATATGCGTGTTTCCTTACATTGTATCATCGCGTGGTTCTCCTCTAACCAATCCATTCCCAAAATGATGTCCAAATGCCACATAGGCATTACCCTCAGGTTTCTAGCCTTAAGCTGTATTGATCCTAACTCAAATTCTAAGTTAGGACACACACGTGAAACCGTAAAAGTTCTGCCTATGGGAGTGGTTACCCTTAGATGTTGTGGAGCAGGTTCTATGTTCAGTTCTAACGTATCGACACAAGTATGTGAGATAAAAGAATGCGAAGCTCCAGTATCAAACAAAATTACTATAGGCACTCCTTTCAACTTGCCTATACCTGTCAAATTTCCTTGATTCTTCTCTGGTGCTTTCTGCTCAAGTGCGAACACCCTCTGGTGATGCTGTTGATTTGCCTGCGGGGCTGGGGGTTGCCTTCTTGACTGACGTGGTCGATAGGCTGGCTGTTGTCGCTGTGGTGGAGGTAGTGGTAGAATTCCTTCCATTGCTTTGAGTTGCGGCCGAAATTGACTCGGTCGTCCTCCGCTTCCACTTTGCTGACGATTTGAACACTGGTTCGAGTAGTGCCCGACCTTTCCGCAGGTGTAACAGGTATTCTGTCCCATTTTACACTCTCCCAAGTGTATTTTATTGCACTTCGGGCAAGGCGGTAACCCTCGCGGTCCTTGAAAAACTGCTGCTGGAGCAGCTGGGCCAACATAAGGCCGTTTATCTCTGTTCTGAAACTGCGGTGGCGCATTCTGACTCTGCCACGGCTTCTTGGGACCTTGACTTCGGTCATCCCATTTTCTCTTACCCTTTTGGCCTTGTCCAGCAAAAGGATGGTTTCCCGATTGAACACTCGGGTTTAATTGTGGCATCGGGCCTTGACTCGGTCTCTCTGGCTGCATTGCCAATTCCATGTCTAGCGCTCGGTTTAAAGCCTCAGCGTAGGTTAGCGCACTCTGACTCGCTAAAACGACTCGTATCTCTTGCTTTAATCCAGAGCAAAACAGCTCCGACATCTTTTCATCTGTATCTACTCGATATGGAGCATATCGAGCCAAATCGCAAAACTGTCGATCATACTCGGCTACCGTCTTATTCCCTTGCTTTAGATTTATAAACTCCATCTCTTTCTTCTTTTGATAGCTTCGGGGTATGTCAAAGAGCTTCTTTGAATTGCTCCCACGTAAGAGCTGTTATTTGCTCCTCTTTCATCGTTTTCTGTTTCGCTTCCCACCAGAAATCTGCGGATCTCTTAAGTTGATACGACATACACATGAGACGCTCAGCGTCGTTACATCTAAGGAATCTAAAAATTCTCTCCATACTTTGAATCCACTCCTCGGTTTCAGCGGGATCTCCTGATCCATTTAATGTTGGTGGATTTTGCCTCAAAAAGAGTTCTTCTATTCTCCTTTCTGGCTGTGGAGGGGGTGGTGGTGGCGTAGGTTCTCTTTGTTCCTCCTCTTCCTCTTCTTGATTTCTATATCTCCTTCTTGGCGGCATTCTTAAAAGAGAAAACATACGTCAGCTCTTAAAACTAATTCTTCTAAATTATCGATCTTAGGGTTCTTACTCAACATCATATTACCTCTATAACATTTATATCTCTTAGTGGAAAATCTCTTTTTGTATTCAACATCATAATATGAAAGCATAAAATAAAACTCTTATTTATAAAAGACCCTCGGGTCATCATCATATATATATATGAAAATTGCCTCTTACGAGGACTTTTACAAAAAGGGATATATACAGCAAAAAGTCCCTAATACATACTATGACGCTCTATCAAAATGGTCGTCATACATACTAGGCATCTATATATGTTAGATACCGATATACACACTATACAATGCATCTCTAGCTATATACATCTATCTTCATATAAGCATCTCCATCCCATCATCATATGTAGCTACTCTCACTCAGACCCATCCAGTCCCACCGAAAGCATCTCCGGATACTCTACTTCCCGCATCATCTACTGTCATATCCTCTCTGGGCTCAATCTCCTCATCCTCACTAGGCTCAGTCTCCTCACTATCATCATCATCCTCTGTCTCATCCTCCACATCTGTGTCTACCATCGGGTAACAAATAGGTGGCTCCGGAATAGGCTCCCATACATCGACTCCATCAGCAGTGGTCCGACGCCGTAGTGGTCGGGTCTGTCCATGCCCAACTGTCATCTCTGGCGTCTCCCCGTCTGGGTCCTCATCATCACTATCAATCGGAAACGGATGAGACGGTCCCTCCTGTGCATCTCTGGATGGTGGGTATAGAATAGGATGCATATAATGCTGAAACTCAAGTGTGCCAGGCTCAGGTAGAGGAGTAACCCTCGGGTAAGGATCAAAAGGCACATACTCAGTACAAGGCATCGGAGATGGAATAGGTGGTATAACCTCTGAATGAGGCAATGATAATGGTGTTGTCGCTGGGGCCGGCTCCCAAGGAGGCAGATCAGCACTGGGAAAGGGTATCAATGTCAAATAATGAAATGGATCAAAATCCATGTATGGCGTCCCAGTCTGCAGAATGCCCGACTCCGGAACAGCAGAATCCGGAACAATGGGCTCAAAAACAACGGCCTTATCAGGCACGAATGGCTCCGGAATATACGGAATCTCATCAACTGGGGGTGCAGGTAAGATCGAAAAAGGATCTGTCGGAGGAGGGGGTGCATCATAAGGTGGCAGTGGGGGATCATCAAAAGCAAGGTAGCGGTGACTAATCATCGCTACAAAACCCCTAAAATCTGCACGCACTAAACGTCCAAACTCAGTCCTAACTATATACTGCGGCACTAGTGAAGCCGCCCAACCTTGCCACTCAGGTGGTAACTGTGGAATCAACCTCGTGATAGCCTCTGCTTCGTCAATCCCATAAGCGGTAGTCTCCAGCCATCGGTTGTGGTAGTGGGCTAAAAATTCTCCGAGTGTATCCCCTTCTTGGGGCCTATAATCCCTGAACCATCGGCGCATCATCTCCCTTAAACGTCGCTGCATCCTGAAATAAAATTCTAACTTCTATCACATCAAGGATAAGGAACTTACTTGATATATCTCAAACAATGACATACTCAATCTCGTTTGGTACTGTGGTGCATTGGCTATTCTAGCCTCAATATTTCTCCATTTATTCCAAAACCACTGGCTCACATCATATTCCATCACCTCAAGCAGTTCCATCCATCAAAACATTACATATCTCGTTAGTACATCACAAACAAATTTCAACATCAAACAATGCAATAATAACGCTTACCTTGATAAGCCGGAGGAGATGGGGCGCTGAGGTGTTGTTTTAGACTTACTCTCAATCTTACTTTCACTCTAGCCTAAGGATTCAAGGTAGGCTAGACTCAATCTCAAGGTAGGATTTAGTCTCATGAGTAAATGAGATCAAAAGATTTACTCAACTCAAGGATAGTTGAAATCAATCATTTGGCTCAATTGTGAAAGTTTAACTCAATGAAGGAGTTTGAACTTAATCAAAAATGAAACTCAGAGCAAACGACCTGCTCTGATACCACTCTGTCGCAGCCCGTCATCTAGCCAGTGATAGCGTAGATTGGGTATCGATACGACTAATAAAAAGATAGGGTAAAAACAAGCGAACTACAAGACTCATCAAGCGGAAGTTACTAATAATTCAAGTTAAAGCAATAAAATATCATCAAACTTAATAGAAACATGGTCGGCTTCATACATTCAAATGTATCAAGGTTCTAGTCAACGAAAACAAAAGGGAGTATAGTTAAATATTTACAATGATTCATAATGTTCAGGGTAGCACAGCATAACGTGATCAGACTATATGTATGAAGACATATAGCTGAGAGTAACAATCCTAATTAAGTTCATAGCTAGTATTCAACTAATCACACTACCGTATAGGAGTGAAATACGGTACTAAAAAGGTCGTCGATGAACAACAGCCCTCCAGCGATCCCCCAATCTCTCTCCTTGCTCATCCTGCACATTTAGAAATACATGCAGGGCTGACTATAAAGTACTCAGTGGACATAAGCCGAAAATAAACAAGCTCGCTCTTAGAGCTATACATTTAACTTGCCATTTATACATCACACAGGGGTTTTTCTTTAAAAGAACCTGTGTAAGCAATTGATAAATTATAAGCATCATAAAGTAATGAAAAATAGACTGCAGTCATAAATACTTAGCATGTAGTACCACTTCTACAACTTATCATCATCATGGTACTGAGAAGTAGGCCTCCTTCTCAAGCACCGTAACCGGCCGACCTGACAGTCGGCTCACAGTCATTTCTGACCGGCCAACCCGGTATACAGCTCACAGTTACCTCCGTGTACACAATCCCGCCTTTGGCAGAACCCGAAATCATTTCATCCGTAGAGGGTAACATACAGGCTCGTCGTCATCAAAATTCGGCAAGTTAATTAGTTCAAACATCAATTTTGTTGGATTTGTATACTGAAAGCAAGAACGTTTTATGCTTGTATACAATGTTTCCTAAGTTCACTATCTAATCTCCTATCTGATTGTGTTCATGATTGCATATGTATGTTCTTTATCTCTATATAAGTAGATTATATGGTGTGTTGTAGATCACAGAAGACCATATAATTGGAATAACCTTAAGAGATATAATATGATCACAGCCGAAATAACTCTAGGACAAGTTATTGGTTTAGGCTGCAGTATAGATGGAAGTAGTTTGTCTTGGCTACTTGTCTATACTGGTACGTCATTACGTATTGATAGGACCACAGTTTGAGATGTATTCTTCTATCTGACTTAAGTGAAGAATCAAGATCTCGGTGACTTATAAATCTTAATACTAATAAGTATTCAGATATATATATTAATTCGTATATCACTTTGACTTACTATGGGTGAAAGTTATATACTAACTCGAGTACTCTGTATCTTGGGTGATAGCGGTTAATATATGATATTTGATTATCTGTATTAGTACCCGTATCCGGTATAGGATAATGACATCCCCTTAAGAAGCTCAATAAGGTTTATTACGCTAAACCCTGCAGGTTGATTAAGTTCAGGCGTAATAATAAAGTTTGAGTGGTACTGCTTAAGGAATTATTAAGAGATTAATTAATTTAAGCTGTCAGAGCTCTAATTAATTAATGGATGTCGGATATTTTAAATACGGAGATTTAATAAGTCTAAATACAAGCCCCGACTCATCACCGGCAATAAAGGGGTAAGTCAGTATCGGTTCTCTAGTGGAATGAACTGATATTTATAAATTAATTATGGTCTGGGCTGACCATAGATAAATTAATTTATTTGAGGCCCATCTTTATTCCTTGTATCTGGTCCCTGGGCTGGCCCAATGTCTCCTAGCCCAAGAAGACAGATTTTCGGCCCTCACATAGAGATTGGCGCCTCCTCCTCTTTTCTGTATTATTAAATACAGTTGTCAGCTCTCAGGAAAACACACTGATAAAATATTAGGGTTTTTGAGAGCTGTGGGAGGCGCAGGAAACGTGTGTGGCCATTCTGTCTTGGGAATTTTCATAGCTCGTTGTCCATCCAACGTTGGGAATTGAGCGGGATACAGTCGAGAAGATCAGAGCTGGAGTCAGATTAGAGCTGGAATCAGATCACAAGTTCTGGCAGTCTCCGTAAAACGTCCATAACTTCCTCCAAAGAACTCCGATTCAGACGAATCAGGCGGCCACGGAAAGCTCTCTCTCGAAGAAGAAGTCGTATTTCTGGGCGAAATACGATTTGAGGACGTTTGAGGCTTCAAACGAAGGCTTGAAGCTGACTGACCTGTTCAGCGACAGATTGACGAATTCTTAGGAATTCTTCAGGTATTTTCTAACTCGAACGTGCAGTTGTTAAATTCATAGGAGCATGTTAGGATTAATCGTTGTATGATAAATTAATAATAATCCAAGAAACGATCATCGGGCAAACGGAGCATTAATTCAGTTTAATATTCCTTCAATTGGTATCAGAGTCCAGGATTAATTTCTTGGCTCTATTATTAATTTATGTACGATTAATAATGTGCGTTTGTTTTTACTGCTGTTGTTCTTCGTGGTTTGTTGATTCGTGGGATACGTCGTTTGACGTTGTAATCGTTTTTCACCACGAGATAAATCCGTGGTTAGATTAGGGTTTCAAATTGTATTTGTTTTCCTTTGTAATCTGTAATTGTTGGAAAACGGAACGATGACGACGACGAATCAACATCGAAGAACGGAGTTGGAGATTAAAGAGGGCAGCGAGGTGCCGAGGGGCGAGACTGGTCGGGCAAAGGTAGGGCCGAGGAGCATGGCTGGCGAGCAGGGGCTGGGCGCGCCATGGGCTGCGCGTGCGTGCTTTGCGCTGCTGCGTGCCCGGCTGGAGTCGCGCGGCCTCTGCTGCCGTTGCTGCTGTTCTCGTGCTGGATCTGCCGAGGTTGCCGGGACCAGGAGCTGAGGATGCACGCTGGGCTGCTGCTGCTGCAAGCCGGGCTGCGCGCCGGGCTGCTACTGCTGCACGCCGGGGCTGTGCGCCGGGCTGGCTGTTGTGCGCGCCGGGCTGGTGCTGCTGCACGCCGGGCTGTGCGCCGGGCTGGCTGCTGCTCGCGCCGGGAGGCTGCTGGTGCGCCGGGCAGGCTGCTGCTCGCGCCGGGAGGCTGCTGGTGCGCCGGGCAGGCTGCTGCTCGCGCCGAGAGGCTGCTGGTGCGCCGGGCAGGCTGCTGCTCGCGCCGGGAAGCTGCTGCCACGCCGGGCAGGCTGCTGCCGAGTCCGTCTGGCTGCTGTCAAGGCGTGGTGGCAGCGGCGCCTAGGGTGTCCCGAACCCTAGGTAGGCGCGAGTTTCAAGAAACCCTAGGGGGCCCAAACCCTAGTTTCAAAGACGGGCTTGTTTTGAAGCTTTTTCGGGCCGAGTTTTACTTTTGTTTACAAAATGTAATAGTTTAGTGTTGGGATTCCACGAATGGGTCACGAAGAACTTTATACTTTTAATTTCTGTTCTTTGCATGCCGTGGTGTTAATCCCTATGCTCTTTACCTGCTGTCCTTGTCTTTGATTGTTAATATGTGTTTATTAACTGCGCTTAGACAAGCATGCTAGGTTTATCATTTTCTTAAGCATGTTTTAGAATTCTGCGAGCATGTTTTACATGTTGCGTTCTAGATGAGCATGTTTAGGATTATGTGTTGAGCATGATCAAACCTTTTGAAAGAAAAAAGACTAAGCTTAATAATTTTATGGATGATTAAAAATTATTTAGATTTCCACAAGCGGTCTCTAGACAAAGTGATTAGCAATATGAGTAACGGTCCATCCCACGTGGCTTACTTCATATTTGTTTCTCATAAGTTTGTCAGAAGAGGTTTCTATAAAAAATATTTAAACCATTAAAGTAGTGGGAGTTATGCAGTAACGGTCCACCCCACGTGGCTTACTCGTATAATTTTTCACGAGTACTTTAGATGATGAATTTAAATAAGATAACTAAGAAATTAAATTGAATGCGGCATGGTCCGAGTGAGTATGTCAAAATTCGAGAATTTAATTTCAAAGTTAAATTGTGGTTATTTCTAATTAATTTTATTCTTAAAATTATGTAGACCTCCACATGCGGTCTCTAGACAAAGTGTTTAGCAATATGAGTAACGGTCCACCCCACGTGGCTTACTTCGTATTTGTTTCTCATAAGTTTGTCAGAAGAGGTTTCTATAAAAAATATTTAAACCATTAAAGTAGTGGGAGTTATGCAGTAACGGTCCACCCCACGTGGCTTACTTGTGTAATTTTCACAAGTACTTTGGAGAATGGAATTAAATAAGATAACCAAGAAAATTAAATTGAAAGCGGCATGGTCCGAGTGAGTATGTCAATTTCGAGAATTTAATTTTCAAGGTTAAAATGTGGTCATTGCTTAGATATCATATCAAGTACAATGTACAACTCCCCCACGGAGTCCCTTCTTGATGATGATATGGTCTAGTTAAGGTGCCAACTATTAATTTCTTTTGTCAAAAGGTTAAGTTGACATGGAAATTAAATGACTAGGTGAATAGTCTGGTTGAGGAGTTCGTGTGTAACTGTCCACCCCACGTGGCTTGCACATGGAATTCTTTGAGCCGTTGGAGGTTTCATTAATATTGTTTTATCAAAAGGTTACAATATTATTGTTACGAATTATGTGCTTTATATTCGTTACTTTCTGATATGTCTATGTCTCTTGTTTCTTTATTCTTGCACAAAGTCTTTTAACCGGTCCACATATATAAAATGGAAACGCAGTTTTTGGATTTTTATCTTTATCACAAACTAACACAATTTTTGTGTTGCTTACTACTCCACGTTCTATTGGTCCGAATAATGAGTCAACTGATGAGAAAAATGAATTACATAAAAGGTGACATAAGGCGAATAATGTGGCTATATGTTATATTATGAGTATAATGTCACAAACCTTGTAGCTCCAACATCAGGGCATGGACGATGCTATTAGCATCATGCTGAATCTCAAGAAAGTGTTCGGAGAGTCGGACTGAGCTGCTCATTTAAATTTGATGAGAGTAATCTTGTTATTTTTATGAGTGAGCACAGCTCAGTGCACGAGCATGTCATGCAAATTTTTGACGGACTTGACTTGCTCAGTGGGAGTATCGACGGTGAGGTAAAAGTCGATATTATCCTGAACTCTCTTCCCAAGTCTTTTAATTAAGAACTTCCGCCTCAATGCTGTTATGAGCAAGAAAGATAATACTCTTTTTGAGTTGTTGAATGCTCTAGTTACGGCTAAGGAAGTTGTGGGAAAGAGATGTGCAAGCACTTGTTATTGCCAAAGGAGAGCCATCTTCTTCGTCGAATGACGGGAAGAAGAAGGGTCTAAGGGGCAAGAAAGACAAGGGAAATAGTGGGAGTAGTGGTGTGATAAGATTGAGTATTGGAGATTACTTTTCAATACTCAAGGCAAAGGGTTAAGGTACTTCACTTGCTATAGTAACTGAGACATATCAGCTCATTTTCTACTCAGTTGTGAGTAGTGGATAACGAGAGAAACTGATAATGATTGTTACACCTTGCATGGCTTTTTAAGCTGACAAGGAAGCTGAGAAGTGATGAGATGATTGTCTTCATAGGCAACGTGACTAGAGTCGCAGTTGTTGCAATTGAAGCCTTGTCTTTAAGTTCTAAAGACATAGTTTAGTTTTTGAGAGTTCCTTATCATGTTCCAAAATTTTGAATAGATGGATCTTATGTCATTTTTGATAGTGGTGTTTCTATCATAAGAAATGACAAAGTTGTTTATTCTGGTATTTTTTGAACATCTCTCTTCATACTATAACTTGTCTACAAAATACCTTTATATTGCATTTACATCATCGAACAAAAGAAAGAGAAAAGTTAAGGCTAATCTCTCATGAGGATCTTATACATATATTGATACCCTAGAAATAGGTCACATCTATCTTAATAGGATCCAAAGGCTCGTGTCTAAATAAGTACATTGGATTCAATCCAGGTTGTACTATTTCGAACCTGCGAATCCTGTATAGAGGAAAAGATGGAGACCAGGTCATTCATGACAAAGGGGATAAAGGGCCAATAATGTGTTAGGAATGATCTTTTCTGATTCATTGTCAGTGTTTGGGATTCCAACCTAGTTTACTACACCATGTAATCCCTATATAAAATGGTGTGGTGGAGAGAAGAAATAGGTCACTCTTGAAAAAAATATGTTCGATGATGAGTTATGTATCTTTGCAATTAGTCCTAAAGAATCAGAAGGTGGTTATTAGCAATGACACACGATTCTTAGAAGTGGACTATGAGAGTAATCACTAATCCAAGTCAGATAGTGTACTTCAAGAAATTGAAGACATTAGACAGGCGATTCCATCACCCAAGCCAAGTGTGCAAGAGTGTTGTACCACAAGACACTGCACGCACTGTTGACACACATGTGCCACCACAGATCCATTGTAGTGGGAGGGTTGTGGGACAACCCGATCGATTTATGTTCTTGGGAGAATCTTTGGATTCAGTCCCTGGTAGTGAATATAAGAGAATCGACCCAGATATCTACTTGGAATTAGTGGAAGACGAGAATGTAGATTTCTGGCACGCCTCAATGGAGCAATCCATTAAGAATATGGTTGTATACTAAGAAAATCTTGCTACCAGAATGCCGTAAAGCCATAGGTTGCAAGTGAGTATACAAGAGAATGATAAGTCCGAATGAGCAAGGTCGTAGCTTTTAAAGCTAGACTGGTGGCGAAAGGTTATACCCAGTGTGAAGGTATAGGTTATGATGATATTTTCGCCAGTGCCATGCTCAGAACATTCGGATCATTCTACCCATAGCAGCTCACTTAAACCATCGAGGTTACGTGAGGGAGGGAGAGAAACATCTCGTGTCAATCGCTCTCGTGTCATCGGTGATGTGGTTAATCTTGCATTTTATGTAAACAATATCCTCCTAATTGGCGACAATATGGAGCTATTGTTAAGACATAAAGTAATGGTTATCCGAACAGTCTCATATGAAAGACTAAGGAGGTACAGTATACATCTTTGTGATCAAAGTAATAAGGGATCACTAGAAAATGATGTTGGGCTTATCTCGAGTGTCTTACATTGATACTGAGAATACTCGTTGTAGTATGAATACCGCCAATAAAGGATTGCTACCTTTTAGATATGGCGTTCCTTTATCTAAAGACTATGTCTTAAGATGCCTATTAAGGTTGAGGAAATAAAGGCAGTATTCTACGTTTCCGCAGTAGATAGCTTCATGTATGGATTGCTATGTACGAGATCTTATATTTGCTATGCAGTTAGCATGATTGTAAGATATCAGTATAGTCCTAGTTAAGGACACTGAATTGTGGTAAATTATATTCTCAAGTCCCTGACTAGAGAATAAGGATAGTTTACCAGTTAGACAGTTTAGTTCCTTTTTGGATTATATGATTTCGGATTTCCAGGCTGACCGGAACAAAGAATAATTACCTCGAGCTATGTGTTTTTTCTTGGGAGGTAAAACCTTTTGGTTTGACCACTACCTCCAGGATCTAAGGGTAATTCCTAGTTTGCGTGGGAGCATCACCTTCGTGATACCTCAAGTGCAGTTGCGAACTCTAAGGAATCCAAGAACCACAAGGGGTTAAACACATGGAGAGTAAGTACCAAGTTATACGATTATTCGTAAATCGAGGTTTTTGTGCTCAAAGAATAAATTCTCACATATTGGAGAAACCTACTGATCTTTCACAAAAGGCTTATCGCAAATGGTCATTGAAAGATGGGAATGCGATTGATGCCAGATTGATGCCACCCACTTAGGAAACTCTAAGTATAAGTGGGAGAAGTGTTAGGTGATTGGTAAATAGACGCATTGTATACTAAAAGTTTGCTTTAGTATAAGTGGGAGATTGTTGGATTTGTATACTGAAAGCAAGAACGTTTTATGCTTGTATACAATGTTTCCTAAGTTCACTATCTAATCTCCTATCTGATTGTGTTCATGATTGCATATGTATGGTCTTTATCTCTATATAAGTAGATTATATGGTGTGTTGTAGATCACAGAAGACCATATAATTGGAATAACCTTAATAGATATAATATGATCACAGCCGAAATAACTCTAGGACAAGTTATTGGTTTAGGCTGCAGTATAGATGGAAGTAGTTTGTCTTGGCTACTTGTCTATACTGGTACGTCATTACGTATTGATAGGACCACAGTTTGAGATGTATTCTTCTATCTGACTTAAGTGAAGAATCAAGATCTCGGTGACTTATAAATCTTAATACTAATAAGTATTCAGATATATATATTAATTCGTATATCACTTTGACTTACTATGGGTGAAAGTTATATACTAACTCGAGTACTCTGTATCTTGGGTGATAGCGGTTAATATATGATATTTGATTATCTGTATTAGTACCCGTATCCGGTATAGGATAATGACATCCCCTTAAGGAGCTCAATAAGGTTTATTACGCTAAACCCTGCAGGTTGATTAAGTTCAGGCGTAATAATAAAGTTTGAGTGGTACTGCTTAAGGAATTATTAAGAGATTAATTAATTTAAGCTGTCAGAGCTCTAATTAATTAATGGATGTCGGATATTTTAAATACGGAGATTTAATAAGTCTAAATACAAGCCCCGACTCATCACCGGCAATAAAGGGGTAAGTCAGTATCGGTTCTCTAGTGGAATGAACTGATATTTATAAATTAATTATGGTCTGGACTGACCATAGATAAATTAATTTATTTGAGGCCCATCTTTATTCCTTGTATCTGGTCCCTGGGCTGGCCCAATGTCTCATAGCCCAAGAAGACAGATTTTGGGCCCTCACATAGAGATTGGCGCCTCCTCCTCTTTTCTGTATTATTAAATACAGCTGTCAGCTCTCAGGAAAACACACTGATAAAATATTAGGGTTTTTGAGAGCTGTGGGAGGCGCAGGAAACGTGTGTGGCCATTCTGTCTTGGGAATTTCCATAGCTCGTTGTCCATCCAACGTTGGGAATTGAGCGGGATACAGTCGAGAAGATCAGAGCTGGAGTCAGATTTTCGCAGGAAATCAAGTTCTGGCAGTCTCCGTAAAACGTCCATAACTTCCTCCAAAGAACTCCGATTCAGACGAATCAGGCGGCCACGGAAAGCTCTCTCTCGAAGAAGAAGTCGTATTTCTGGGCGAAATACGATTTGAGGACGTTTGAGGCGTCAAACGAAGGCTTGAAGCTGACTGACCTGTTCAGCGACAGATTGACGAATTCTTAGGAATTCTTCAGGTATTTTCTAACTCCAACGTGCAGTTGTTAAATTCATAGGAGCATGTTAGGATTAATCGTTGTATGATAAATTAATAATAATCCAAGAAACGATCATCGGGCAAACGGAGCATTAATTCAGTTTAATATTCCTTCAAATTTATCATCTTAAAACTTATAGACATCATCAAAATCATCATTTAGAAAGCCTGTAATAGAGGTATTAGAAAGTAATGCCCACCTGGAAATCTTAGCTTTGGTCCTCGTACTTCGGAGAAATCCTACTTATGCCCTTGACTCGTGTCTTCAGATATCATTATTGGCATAGACGATTCATGTAATAAAATAAACGTCAATCAGACAAATCCTTACTAGGTTTACTATTCTCATCTAAATACTAGTCTCCCCTTCTCATTGTTTCCTTGTAACTAATCACTCTTCGTAACCAAAATACTTTTATAATAATACTTCCTAATTATTCATCGATTTCATTATCAACCACATACCAAAGTTTTAAGTTAATATGTTCATTAAGGAAAGACTTCTAAATACACAAACCCAGATAACCCTTAGCAATCACAAGCTAAAGTTATGAGGTTATATCACATTCTTTAATATATACTCGATAATTCACATAATGTTTAATGATATTACTAAGTGGTTTAATATCTCAAGAGAACCAAATTGGTTAAGTAAATTAAACTCGGAAAAAGTGTTATATATATATATAAACACACATATATATATATATATATATGTATCCCATTAGCATTTTTATGAATTACTAAGGTGTATAGCTATCGTCATTAACACATGCAATTTACTAAATCAAAGGTAGGTGTACTTTGTGAAAAACCATACTTGACTTCATATACTCTGTCCCAACTTCAAGCAATAAACTGCTTTACCTCGGAACTCTCTTGGGTTTGGGACTCATACCGTTTGAAACCTCTTGACGTCTAGTTTCATTTAAAAAGAAGTAGGTTGCAAAACTCTAAGTGGTTTAAGAGATATGACCATTTTCCTACAGTTTACCATTTTCGACAGTTTTGTGCAACTGAAATGTTTGATTTTAGAAAAATAGTAGATCTTGTCAAAAAGACTTAATATTTTATGGGTAGCTAGCTAACATGCTCACCTTGTTCATATAAAAATTTGGAAACCATAAACTCAGAATAAGCTACTGGAAAAGTGACTCTAATATCAGTTTCTTCCACACATCCGGTAGAAAGTTGCAGTTGGAGACTCATAATTTAAAAGGGTATCAAACGATGTCCAAAAGACCTAAAATTTTACATGAACGTTCCTAACACTTATATATACATACCATAAAAATTTCAAGGTTTTTGGGTATCAATAACCCTGTCGAATTCAATCAAGTCAGTAGCTTAAAAGCTAGCCAATTAACTCATCAACCTAGTCCATTTTAAGCATATAGCCAAGCATACTTTATTTTCTTGTCAAACCAATTCATCATAAACTTTATCAATCATCATTAATCATCATTTTAATCCATCAACAATCATAGCTACAATCTCATAAGCTCATTTTTTTATACTCTAGCCCTTACTTTCTTCATGAACTTCAACTTTCCAACATCACACAACCAACATCTTTATAAACCTTATCTTAAAATCAAATCATGCTTTTCACTCAAAGACCAATAATTAACACCTTAATAGCATGCATATACTAGTTAGAAGACGACAAAATTTTAGAAGACTTCCAACCCTAGTATTTTCGAAAATTACAAAGAAAAGATAAGGTGGTGTTTTCATGCTTTGATCCTCCATTTACATGTTTATCAAGCTTAAAAAAAAATAGGTTCATGTGTTTAGAAGCTTACTCTATGATTTTTGAAGAGGAAAGTATAGCTCCTCCTTCTTGAAACCAAGCTTTCTATCACACTCAAGCTTTTGATTTATGGAGATAATGATGTTTTGAGCATGATTTAAGAGCTTTCTATGGTGTAGAATTGATCTATGGAGCTTTGGTTATGCCCAACAATGGAAGGTGTTGATGGAGAAAGAGAGAGAAAAGTGAGATGAAAGGGACGGCTGCTATGGTGAGGATGAAAGAGAAAGGTGTTATACATATATAACCTCATTTACTTAGCCATCAGGTATTGGATAATAACACATGCTTAATTATCCACTTGCATAAATATCTTATCCATCCATCCACTTGCTTTGACTTCTTCCGCACCAGAGCAGAGCTCGACTTCAGCTCTGCCATCAGAGCAGAGCTTGACTCAGCTCTGCCTCCAGAGCAGAGCTCAACTTCAGCTCTGCCTCCAGAGCAGAGCTCGTCATCAGCTCTGCCTCCAGAGCAGAGCTCAACTTCAGCTCTGCCTCCAGAGCAGAGCTCGTCTTCAGCTCTGCCTCTAGAGCAGAGCTCGAATCAGCTCCGCCTCCAGAGCAGAGCTCGGTTTTAGCTCTGCTGCCAGAGCAGAGCTGACTGACTCAGCAGAGCAGAGCTAACTGACTCGGCAGAGCAGAGCTAACTGACTCGGCAGAGCAGAGCTAACTGACTCGGCCAGAGCAGAGCTAACTGACTCGGCCAGAGCAGAGCTAACTGACTCGGCCAAAGCAGAGCTTACTGACTCGGCCAGAGCAGAGCTAACTGACTCGGCCAGAGTAGAGCTCAATTTCAGCTCTGTCACCAGAGCAGGGCTCGGGTTTTCAGCTCCGTCTCCAGAGCAGAGCTCCACTTCAGCTCTGCCTCCAGAGCAGAGCTTTCAGCTACGCTATCAGAGCAGAGCAGAGCTAGGCTCAACATCAGCTCTGCTTCGGTTCAGCTTCAGCTCTGCTTCCAGAGCAGATCTCGGATTTAGCTCTGCTGCCAGAGCAGAGCTCGGATTCGCCAGAGCTCGGCTCGCCAGAGCTGCCACCAACTATTGAAAGAAAAGAAAATTTTAACTACATCAAAGTTCAAACAACATCTCTAAACATCCTTATTTCTCAAAGTATTTCATTTACTAGTCTCATCATCGAAAATATAATAGCTCATACTATTGGGATATCTCATCTCATCATAAGATTATTTTTATATCTCGGTGCTCTTAAAAATAAATCTCAAAATATTTATAACAGGTAAAATGCGGGGTGTTACATCCTACCCCCCTTAAAAAAAAATTCGTCCCGAAATTTACGTTATTTACCTTCGGGAAAAAGCTCGGGGTACTTCTCCTTCATCTTCTGCTCAAGTTCCCAAGTTGCTTCTTCTTGGCCATGGTGTCTCCATTGGATTTTCACCAAAGCAATTGATTTGTTTCGCAACTGCTGTATTTTGCTATCTAGAATAACTTCTGGCCTCTCCTCATAGCTCAAGTCCGGTTCCAGGGATACTTCTTCTTGGTGAATGACGTGTTTTGGATCAAACACGTACTTCCTCAGTTGAGATACATGAAAAACGTCGTGGACATTTGCGAAGTGTGGTGGCAACGCAAGTCTGTAAGCAACGGGGCCTACTTTCTCTAATATATCATACGGTCCTATGTATCTCGGTTTGAGCTTTCCTTTCACACCGAATCGATGCACTCCTCGAGATGGGGAAACCTTCACAAAAACTTTATTTCCCACATCAAAATGAATCTCTGTTCTTCTGGTATCTGCGTAGGACTTCTGACGATCTTGGGCCTCCTTGATTCTCTGACGAATCTGTCGTACAATAGAAATCATTTCTTCTACTGCTTCAGGTCCAAGTATCTTTCTTTCTCCTACTTCGTCCCAATAGAGCGGAGATCTACACTTCTTCCCATACAAGGCTTCATATGGAGCCATGTTAATAGTTGACTGGAAACTATTATTATAAGCAAACTCAATTAAGGGCAAAACTTGTTCCCATTGGGTTCCTTTGTCTAGTACAACAGTTCGGATCATATCTTCCAGAACTTGTATAGTCCTTTCAGATTGTCCGTCTGTCTGAGGATGAAAAGTTGTACTAAAGTTCAATTTAGTACCCAACTCCTTCTGCATGCTTATCCAAAACCGTGAGGTAAATTTGGAATCTCTGTCGGATGTAATCGTCATCGGTACTCCATGCAGTCGTACTATCTCTCGCACATAGATCTGAGCTAGCTTGTCAGATCCATAAGTAATCGAAATAGGTATAAAATGGGCACTCTTCGTCAATCTATCAATGACTACCCAAATGGCTGTGTTTCCTCTTTTCGACTTCGGTAATCCAGTGACAAAGTCCATAGCTATGTGATCCCACTTCCATTCGGGAATCTCTAACGGGTGTAGTTTGCCATATGGTCTTTGGTGTAGTGCTTTTACTTGTTGACATGCCAAACATCTTTCTACGAAAGCTGCTATCTCTCTCTCTTCATTCCTTCCCACCAAAACCTAGTTTTCAGATCTTGGTACATCTTCGTGCTTCCTGGGTGTGCGGTGTACGGAGTGTCATGAGTTTCGCTCAAAATTTCATTCTTCAACTCATCTTTATCAGGCACACACAATCTTCTTTCGTATAAGATGGCATTGTCTGCCGCTTCTTGATAACTTTCGATTTTCTCAGTTCGAATCCTCATACGCAATTTCTCCATTTTCTCATCTTCTCGTTGCGCCGCGATAATCCTTGATCGCAAATCCGGTGCAATACTCAATGTGGCCAATACGACCTCTGTCGTTTGTGGTGGTAATATAACTTCTATGTTCATCCTCTCGAATTCTCTTATCAAGTCCTTTTCTTGGGTAAGGAGAAATCCCAATTCTACTTGATTACTTCTACTCAAAGCGTCAGCTACAACGTTAGCCTTTCCAGGGTGATAATTAATTCCACAATCATAATCTTTTACTAACTCGAGCCATCTTCTCTGTCGCATATTGAGATCCTTTTGCTCGAAGAAATATTTGAGACTTTTGTGATCGGTGTATATCTCACACCGTACTCCATAAAGATGGTGTCTCCATATCTTCAATGCGTGTACCACTGCTGCTAATTCTAAATCATGCGTCGGATAATTCATCTCATGTGGTCTAAGTTGTCGTGAAGCATAAGCTATCACTTTTCCGTCTTGCATAAGTACACATCCTAGACCATTCTTTGACGCATCTGTGTAGACAGCGTACTCTTTATCTACCCTTGGAACAGCTAGCACTGGAGCAGTGGTGAGTCTCTTCTTCAATTCTTGGAAACTTCGCTCACACGCGTCAGTCCACTCATACTTGACATCCTTCTTTAGCAGGTGCGTTATTGGCTTAGCAATTTTTGAAAAGCCCTCAATGAACCTTCGGTAATAACCTGCTAACCCTAGAAAACTGCGTATTTCATGTTGCGTAGTTGGTGATCTCCATTCTTGTACAGCTTGTACTTTTGTTGGATCTACCTCAATTCCCCTTGCAGAAACGATGTGGCCCAGAAAATTGACTTCCTTGAGCCAAAACTCGCATTTGCTAAACTTAGCGTAAAGTTTCTCAACTCGCAATTTCTCTAACACGATCCTTAGATGTTCTTCATGTTCCTGTTTACTTCTCGAGTAAATCAAGATATCATCGATGAAGACTACCACGAACTTATCTAAGTATTCGTGGAAAACCCGGTTCATGAGGTCCATGAACACAGCAGGGGCATTCGTTAGTCCAAAAGGCATCACTTTAAACTCATAGTGTCCATATCTTGTACGAAATGCCGTTTTCGTAATATCCACTGACCGTATTTTCAATTGATGGTATCCCGATCTTAAGTCAATCTTCGAAAAAGTATTCGCTCCCTGTAGTTGGTCGAACAGGTCATCTATTCGGGGCAACGGATACTTGTTCTTCAGCGTCACCTTATTCAACTCACGATAATCGATGCATAACCTCAAGCTGCCATCTTTCTTCTTGACGAAAAGAACTGGTGCTCCCCACGGGAAAACACTGGGTCGAATGAAACCCATGTCCAACAATTCCTGTAGTTGGAGCCTCAATTCCTGTAACTCTGCCGGTGCCATTCTATAAGGTGCTTTTGATATTAGTGCGGCTCCGTGCTCAAGGTCGATCGTAAACTCGAGTTGCCGATCGGGTGGTAACCCTGGCAAAGCTTCAGGAAAAACGTCTTGATATTCCCGCACAACTGACACGTCGTCTATGTTTGCTTTGGATTCCTCGTTTTGATTTAAGTATACAACGTACGCAGTTGTATCATTCCTCTCCAAAAGCTTTTTGGCTTGTAGCGCTGAGATGATTGGCGTCTTTTTCCATTTCCTCTCAGTGCCAATAAAAGAGGTAGACTCTTGGCCGGGAGGTTGAAATGATATGCGTGTTTCCTTACATTGTATCATCGCGTGGTTCTCCTCTAACCAATCCATTCCCAAAATGATGTCCAAATGCCACATAGGCATTACCCTCAGGTTTCTAGCCTTAAGCTGTATTGATCCTAACTCAAATTCTAAGTTAGGACACACACGTGAAACCGTAAAAGTTCTGCCTATGGGAGTGGTTACCCTTAGATGTTGTGGAGCAGGTTCTATGTTCAGTTCTAACGTATCGACACAAGTATGTGAGATAAAAGAATGCGAAGCTCCAGTATCAAACAAAATTACTATAGGCACTCCTTTCAACTTGCCTATACCTGTCAAATTTCCTTGATTCTTCTCTGGTGCTTTCTGCTCAAGTGCGAACACCCTCTGGTGATGCTGTTGATTTGCCTGCGGGGCTGGGGGTTGCCTTCTTGACTGACGTGGTCGATAGGCTGGCTGTTGTCGCTGTGGTGGAGGTAGTGGTAGAATTCCTTCCATTGCTTTGAGTTGCGGCCGAAATTGACTCGGTCGTCCTCCGCTTCCACTTTGCTGACGATTTGGACACTGGTTCGAGTAGTGCCCGACCTTTCCGCAGGTGTAACAGGTATTCTGTCCCATTTTACACTCTCCCAAGTGTATTTTATTGCACTTCGGGCAAGGCGGTAACCCTCGCGGTCCTTGAAAAACTGCTGTTGGAGCAGCTGGGCCAACATAAGGCCGTTTATCTCTGTTCTGAAACTGCGGTGGCGCATTCTGACTCTGCCACGGCTTCTTGGGACCTTGACTTCGGTCATCCCATTTTCTCTTACCCTTTTGGCCTTGTCCAGCAAAAGGATGGTTTCCCGATTGAACACTCGGGTTTAATTGTGGCATCGGGCCTTGACTCGGTCTCTCTGGCTGCATTGCCAATTCCATGTCTAGCGCTCGGTTTAAAGCCTCAGCGTAGGTTAGCGCACTCTGACTCGCTAAAACGACTCGTATCTCTTGCTTTAATCCAGAGCAAAACAGTTCCGACATCTTTTCATCTGTATCTACTCGATATGGAGCATATCGAGCCAAATCGCAAAACTGTCGATCATACTCGGCTACCGTCTTATTCCCTTGCTTTAGATTTATAAACTCCATCTCTTTCTTCTTTTGATAGCTTCGGGGTATGTATTTCTCGCAAAGAGCTTCTTTGAATTGCTCCCACGTAAGAGCTGTTATTTGCTCCTCGTTCATCGTTTTCTGTTTCGCTTCCCACCAGAAATCTGCGGATCCCTTAAGTTGATACGACATACACATGAGACGCTCAGCGTCGTTACATCTAAGGAATCTAAAAATTCTCTCCATACTTCGAATCCACTCCTCGGTTTCAGCGGGATCTCCTGATCCATTTAATGTTGGTGGATTTTGCCTCAAAAAGAGTTCTTCTATTCTCCTTTCTGGCTGTGGAGGGGGTGGTGGTGGCGTAGGTTCTCTTTGTTCCTCCTCTTCCTCTTCTTGATTTCTATATTTCCTTCTTGGCGGCATTCTTAAAAAGAAAACATACGTCAGCTCTTAAAACTAATTCTTCTAAATTATCGATCTTAGGGTTCTTACTCAACATCATATTACCTCTATAACATTTATATCTCTTAGTGGAAAATCTCTTTTTGTATTCAACATCATAATATGAAAGCATAAAATAAAACTCTTATTTATAAAAGACCCTCGGGTCATCATCATATATATATATGAAAATTGCCTCTTACGAGGACTTTTACAAAAAGGGATATATACAGCAAAAAGTCCCTAATACATACTATGACGCTCTATCAAAATGGTCGTCATACATACTAGGCATCTATATATGTTAGATACCGATATACACACTATACAATGCATCTCTAGCTATATACATCTATCTTCATATAAGCATCTCCATCCCATCATCATATGTAGCTACTCTCACTCAGACCCATCCAGTCCCACCGAAAGCATCTCCGGATACTCTACTTCCCGCATCATCTACTGTCATATCCTCTCTGGGCTCAATCTCCTCATCCTCACTAGGCTCAGTCTCCTCACTATCATCATCATCCTCTGTCTCATCCTCCACATCTGTGTCTACCATCGGGTAACAAATAGGTGGCTCCGGAATAGGCTCCCATACATCGACTCCATCAGCAGTGGTCCGACGCCGTAGTGGTCGGGTCTGTCCATGCCCAACTGTCATCTCTGGCGTCTCCCCGTCTGGGTCCTCATCATCACTATCAATCGGAAACGGATGAGACGGTCCCTCCTGTGCATCTCTGGATGGTGGGTATAGAATAGGATGCATATAATGCTGAAACTCAAGTGTGCCAGGCTCAGGTAGAGGAGTAACCCTCGGGTAAGGATCAAAAGGCACATACTCAGTACAAGGCATCGGAGATGGAATAGGTGGTATAACCTCTGAATGAGGCAATGATAATGGTGTTGTCGCTGGGGCCGGCTCCCAAGGAGGCAGATCAGCACTGGGAAAGGGTATCAATGTCAAATAATGAAATGGATCAAAATCCATGTATGGCGTCCCAGTCTGCAGAATGCCCTACTCCGGAACAGCAGAATCCGGAACAATGGGCTCAAAAACAACGGCCTTATCAGGCACGAATGGCTCCGGAATATACGGAATCTCATCAACTGGGGGTGCAGGTAAGATCGAAAAAGGATCTGTCGGAGGAGGGGGTGCATCATAAGGTGGCAGTGGGGGATCATCAAAAGCAAGGTAGCGGTGACTAATCATCGCTACAAAACCCCTAAAATCTGCACGCACTAAACGTCCAAACTCAGTCCTAACTATATACTGCGGCACTAGTGAAGCCGCCCAACCTTGCCACTCAGGTGGTAACTGTGGAATCAACCTCGTGATAGCCTCTGCTTCGTCAATCCCATAAGCGGTAGTCTCCAGCCATCGGTTGTGGTAGTGGGCTAAAAATTCTCCGAGTGTATTGACTCAACTCAAACACTAGTGAATTGACTCGCAATCGTACGAGGTCAATTGCAGTGAGCAAGCTAACCCAAGTCGTCTCTCAAGGAAGATTCAACAGGGCACCTAATCGTGTCACACACAAAAAGCAATAAATCCTAAACACTCTAATCGGTTTCACGCTGGCACACTCTTAAACTAAAACAGAAATTAAATAAGCTCTGTAAATTTACCTAGGCATGAAATAAATAAAGCATGTAAAATTATCTAATGCAGAATTTATAGAAGGCATGTAAATTATCTAGGCACAGATTAAACGGCGTAAGATTATCTAAGGTTTTAAACTAAGAGCATTAATTCAAACATAAACCATTTCAGTAAACATTAATTATCTAGGCAATGAATTAAATGATTAAGCACAATAAATTTATCTAGAGCGTGAATGAAAATAATGAATACTGTGAAATCAATAAGCGAGAAATTATCTAGGCAAGAATAAAATCACTTACAGTAAAGCCGATCCTGAAAATAAATCTCTAGCTACGAATTATCTAGGCGTAAGGATAAATTCTCAACGCAAAATCACCCTAACTAAGAAAACAGGAAACCCTAACTATGAACTGCGTCTAGAAATGGAACTGCCGCTTTTTGGAGAGCGGAAGAATGAATGATTGATTGATAACCCTAGAATTGAGAAGTCTCGCCCTTTTATATCCAAAAATAAAACACGCCAATAGCTTCTTTAACACTGCATCTGGGACACGTGGCAATCTCTAACTGGAGCAAAAGTGACTAAAATAGGGTGAAGCTTGGGTTACACACGGGCGAGGGCCTTGGCACGCGGCGAGGGCTCGCTTGGGCGAGGGAATGAGGTGCCTCGGCGAGGCAGGGCCAAGCCTGGGTGCTGAGAGGCTGGATCGGCGAGGGGAGGCTGCAGCTCGGCGCGGAGTGAAGACCCTCGGCGCTGGGGCTCGCCGAGGGGAAAGGGTGCTCGGCGATGGGGGCTGCAGTACGCGGGCGAGGAGCGAGAGCGTGCGGCGAGGGGGCTGCTCCTCGGCGAGCAGTTGGGCGAGGAGGCTGCTCCTCGGCGAGCAGTTGGGCGAGGCTAGGGGGCTGCCTCGGCGATGTGGGGCAAGGGCCTCGGCGAGGCCTTGCCGAGGGGTGTTAGGCGTTTGGGCGCATGGCCTTGGCGATGGGGGATCAGGCGCCCGGCGATGGGCGCGCGGGCTATGCGCACTCGGGCGAGAGTCTTGGGCAGCCCAACGACGGGTGTGAGCACGCCTCGACACCTTTTTGCTCCAGATTCGTCTGAGTTTAACATTTTTTCCTTTTTAAAACCTCCCTGCAAAACATTACATCACCATCACAAACTACTAATAAAATCAATAAAATATGATTCCATTATATAACTATAAATCCTCGAAAATCATAACAATAAGGCATAAATCACCCCCCCACACTTAGCCTTTTGCTTGTCCTCAAGCAAAAATCAGTATAAAACTAATGAAAAGATGGTATCTCGATGCTCAATTCCAACTAGACTTTCACAGATAAGTCAAGGTTTTTCACAACAACACACGATTCTAGATGATGCAAAAACTCAGAGTAGAAGAAGCAACACAAATGTAAACAAAAGATTCGATCAGACCCAGTTCTCCGATAGAAGTGAATTCCCTAATGTGATCGCCTTTATAATCCATATCTCAATTAAGCGCATTTCACTTTTTACAACTTTTGTGTTTTCAACCGAAGTTATTCCTTTAAATTCAACAGTTAAGCCAGTATTCGTGAAATAAACCCTTTGGGTGCACTTCCAAAGTTGTTTCACGTGGTTTCCCATGCTCATAGATTTTCTAGAGGAGCAGAGACTCAGAGCTGTCAAATATTTTCAGAATTAAAACAAACTTCACACAAATAGATACGATCGTAGGCAACCACAATGACAACACTCCTTCTATCATCTACCGGACAAATCACGCCTCAAAAGTTTGCAAAAGTGTTACAACAGAAAACTCATAAATCATTTGCATCACACAGAACATGTCAACCGGAAAAACCAAAATTCCACCAATCAGTCACAAACCCGAAAATCACATTAGAAACCATCACTTCACAATTTTTAAACTGACCAGCTCAATTTCAAACAATTAACTTTATGCAAGGGGACCATTTGCCCCAAAATTAAGCTCATAAATAAAACTTCCCGCAGTTACCAGAAACTCTTCCCCCCACACTTAAAAATAAAGCGCATAAGTGTAGAAACACTTCCCTGGAAGAATAGGGGAGGAGAAACTTCTGACTTCTGCAGGAGATCCACTTCTTCTCATCCGCACAAAATCACTCTCAAAAGAACAATTCCTGCATCAGACCACAGAACCCAAAACAAAACATTAAACAGAAAGAAAACCAAAAGCAAACAGAAAGCAATAAAACATGGGTTGCCTCCCATGCAGCGCTAGTTTTAAAGTCGCCAACCCGACTTGGAAAAACCCGTTAACCAAAATCACATTTACGAGCCAGCTGCCTTAATCCTTGAGAACACAATCCTTCCTTGATTGCAGCTGCGGGTTCTCCTAATGAGTTTACCGAACTTATCACATTTCTCCTCTTCAAGATTCTTATTGGGGAGCCAAATCGCGTGCTCCCCACTTCTTTCTTTTCCAAAGGCAATAAGCACTGCAATCCTTGCACAACTCCATCGTTGCAGTGCTGTCTATCCAATTCCTCTTCTGTTGGATTTGTATACTGAAAGCAAGAACTTTATGCTTGTATACAATGATTCCTGTTATTCACTATTCTTATCTCCTATCTGATTGTGTTCGTGATTGCATATGTATGTTCTTTATCTCTGTATAAGTAGATTATATGGTGTGTTGTAGATCACAGAAGACCATATAATTGGAATAACCTTAAGAGATATAATATGATCACAGCCGAAATAACTCTAGGACAAGTTATTGGTTTAGGCTGCAGTATAGATGGAAGTAGTTTGTCTTGGCTACTTGTCTATACTGGTACGTCATTACGTATTGATAGGACCAACAGTTGAGATGTATTCTTCTATCTGACTTAAGTGAAGAATCAAGATCTCGGTGACTCATAAATCTTAATACTAATAAGTATTCAGATATATATGTTAATTCGTATATCACTTTGACTTACTATGGGCGAGAGTTAAATACTAACTCGAGTACTCTGTATCTTGGGTGATAGCGGTTAATATATGATATTTGACTATCTGTATTAGTACCCGTATCCGGTATAGGATAATGACATCCCCTTAAGGAGCTCAATAAGGTTTATTACGCTAAACCCTGCAGGTTGATTAAGTTCAGGCGTAATAATAAAGATTGAGTGGTACTGCTTAAGGAATTATTAAGAGATTAATTAATTTAAGCTGTCAGAGCTCTAATTAATTAATGGATGTCGGATATTTTAAATACGGAGATTTAATAAGTCTAAATACAAGCCCCGACTCATCACCGGCAATAAAGGGGTAAGTCAGTATCGGTTCTCTAGTGGAATGAACTGATATTTATAAATTAATTATGGTCTGGGCTGACCATAGATAAATTAATTTATTTGAGGCCCATCTTTATTCCTTGTATCTGGTCCCTGGGCTGGCCCAATGTCTCCTAGCCCAAGTAGGGCAGAAATCGCCTATCACAAAGAAAGAAGCGCCCCATACGTATTTAATTCTCTATTAAATACAGCTGTCAGCTCTCAGGAAAATACACTGATAAAAATTAGGGTTTTGAGAGCAGAGGGGGGCGCAGGAAATCGTGTGAGGCATTCTGTCTTGGGAATTTCCATAGCTCGTTGTCCATCCAACGTTGGGAATTGAGCGGGATACAGTCGAGAAGATCAGAGCTGGAGTCTGAATCATTCGACACGATCATCAATCATCTGTGCATCCGATTCTCAAGTAAGTTTTCCTAACACCTGTGTGCAGCTGTTAAATTCATAGGAGCATGTTAGGAATTAATCGTTGTATGATGAATTAATAATAATCCAAGAAACGATCATCGGGCAATCGAGTATTAATTCAATTTAATATTCCTTCAATTGGTATCAGAGCCCAGGATTAATTTCTTGGCTCTATTATTAATTTGTGTACGATTAATAATATGCGTTGTTTTTAACTGCTGTTGTTCTTCGTGATTCGTTGATTCGTGGGATACGTCGGTTTGACGTTGTAATTGTTTTTCCACCACGAGAAAATCCGTGGTTAGATTAGATTTTCGAATTGTATTCGTTTTTCTGTTGTAATCTGTAATTTTGGAGAACAAACGAAGAACACGAAGAACGGGGATGAGGCTGTTTGCCGATTCAGATTTTCCGGGCGACCAGCGGGAGCCCGGCACCGGAAACTGGCGAGGAGGAGGCGAGCGGAGGGGGCAGCGCGCGCCTGGGCAGCGCCTGCGCGCTGTACGCGCGGCGTGCCTGGCGGGCGACGCACTGCCGCTGCCGTTGCTGCTGTTCCGCCCACGCCGAGGTCTGCTGCTGGAGACGCCGAGGGTGCTGTGCAGGGCTCCTGCGTGGGCTGCTGGTGGTGTGCAGGTCGGGCGAGAGCGAGGAAGCAGGCGGCAGGGGCTACGCGCGCTCGGGGCCGCGCCTGCGCGCTTTGCGCGCTGCGCGCCCAGCGGGCGGCGCACAGCCGCTGCTGCCGCTGCTGTTTCTCTACGCCGGGGGCCTGCTGCTACCTGGGCTGCGCGAAGGAGCATGCTGGAGGCGCCGAGGACCTGCTGCTGGAGGCTGCCGACCGGAGAAGATGGCAGGCAGCGGCGCCGCTCTTGGCAGCAGAAAGCCCTAGGCGGCGCGAAAAGGGTTCCCAAACCCTAAACCCAGACGCGGGTCGGTGGCGGGTCAGACGGGCAGGGCGCGGGTCGACGGGTCCTGAGGCGGGTCTGGGCTGCTCCTTGCGGTTCTGGGCTGCTCCTAACGGGCTGGGCGGCTGGGCCGCGGCTTTTAAGCCCAAATTGCTGGACTGGAGAGTTTTGGGCTGTTTTTTGGGCTGTTTTTGCCCATTTTTTAATTTCTTTTCTATTGTTTTATTGTAATAGATTAGAAATGGGTTTCCACGAATGGGTCACGAAGAATTTTAATTCTTTAATTATGTTCTTTGCATGTCGTGGTTGTTAATCCCTTATGCTCTTTACTTGCTTTTGCACGTCTTTGCTTGTTAATATTTGTTTATTAATTGCGCTTAGACGAGCATGATAGTAGGTTTGCCGTTTTCTTAAGCATGTTTTAGAATTCTGCGAGCATGATTTACATGTTGCGTTCTAGAGAAGCATGTTTAGGTTTATGTGCTTGAGCATGAACAAACCTTTTGAAAGAAAAAGACTAAGCAGTTTAATAATTTTTATAGTAATTAAAAATTATTTTAGACCTCCACATGCGGTCTCTAGACAAAGTGATTAGCAATATGAGTAACGGTCCACCCCACGTGGCTTACTTCATATCTGTTTCTCATAAGTTTGTCAGAAGAGGTTTCTATAAAAAATATTTAAACCATTGAAGTAGTGGGAGTTATGCAGTAACGGTCCACCCCACGTGGCTTACTTGTATAATTTTCATAAGTACTTTGGAGAATGGTATTAAATAAGATAACCAAGAAAATTAAATTGAAAGCGACATGGTCCGCGTGAGTATGTTAATTTCGAGAATTTAATTTTCAAGGTTAAAATGTGGTTATTGCTTAGATATCATATCAAGTACAATGTACAACTTCCCCACGAAGTCCCTTCTTGATGATGATATGGTCTAGTTAAGGTGCCAACTATTAATTTCCTTTGTCAAAAGGTTAAGTTGACATGGATGGAAATTAAATGACTAGGTGAATAGTCTGGTTGAGGAGTTCGTGTGTAACTGTCCACCCCACGTGGCTTACACATGGGATTCTTTGAGCCGTTGGAGGTTTCATTAATATTGTTTTATCAAAAGGTTACAATATTATTGTTACGAATTATATGCTTTTCATGTTCTTACATGTTTAATTGTTTACTTTCAGATATGTCTATGTCTCCGATTATTAACATTCTAGCAAACAATCCTCTCATCGGTCCTAATTATACCGAATGGAAACGCCATATTATGTACATACTTGACGCTGATGAGCACAGTTTTGTGCTTACCACTCCACGTCCCGCGGCCTTAACTGATGGGTCGACTGATGCGGAACGAGAGGCGCATAAAAGGTGGCACAAGTCAAATAATATGGCCAAGTGCTATATTATGATGACTATGTCACAAAATTTGCAACTCCAGCATCAAGGCATGGACGATGCAGCGACCATCATGTTAAATCTCTCTGAGGTTTATGGGGAATCTGAAAGATCTGCTCGCTTTAACATCATGAGAGAAATCTTAGGATGTGTTATGAGCGAGGGCAGTTCTGTGCACGATCATGTCATGCATATGACAAATCTGTTTGACAGGCTTGATCTGCTAGGAGGGGGTATCGAAGGCGAAGCCAAGGTCGATATCATCCTCAACTCTCTCCCCAAATCCTTTGAGAATTTCCGTCTCAATGTCGTTATGAGCAAGGTCAACTATACTCTGAATGAGTTATTGAATGCTCTAGTTGCGGCAGAGGGAGTCATGGGCTCGCGTAAAGGGAAAGAGGTCCTTGTTGCTGCCAAGGGATCTACTTCTTCGTCGAAAGGCGGGAAAAAGAAGTGGAAAGGTCCAAAGGGCAAGCATGACAATGAAGCTAGTGGGAGCGGTAAAGCCAAAGCAGATGGCCCTACTGGCGGTGTGAAGAAGCCGACCGAAAAGGGGAAGTGCTTCAAGTGTGGCAAGGTTGGGCATTGGAAGAAAGATTGTCCAGTGCTCAAGGCAAAGGGACAAGGTACGTCACAAGTTTTAGTAACTGAAACATGTTTAGCTTCGTTTTCTACTCATTCGTGGGTAGTGGATACGGGGGCAACTGATCATGTTTGTTACACCTTGCAGGGCTTCAAGCCAACAAGGGAACTGGCAAGTGATGAGATCACCATCTCCATGGGCAATGCGTCGAAGGTCGCAGCTGTTGCTATTGGAGATTTATCTTTATGTTTTGGTGATGACATTTTAGTTTTGAGAGACATTTTATATGTGCCGGAGTTTCGGCGGAACATAATTTCTGTTTCAAAATTGTTTTTGAATGGATATTCTGTTGTTTTTGATAGAGGTGTTTCTATCATGAGAGATAACAAGACTATTTGTTCTGGAATTTTGAACAATTCTCTCTATACTATTACATGTCCAATTAACAACTCTGTCCATGTTGCATCTACATCACAAATCCTTCCAAATCCGAATAAGAGGAAGTATTATTCTCATGAACAATATACACATGCATGGCACCTAAGGTTAGGCCACATCAATCTAAATAGGATCCAAAGGCTCGTTTCAAATGGAGTCTTGAAAGACTTTCAAGCTGTTCCATTTAGAACCTGCGAATCCTGTATAGAGGGAAAGATGACGGCAAGGCCTTTCAAGGCCAAGGGGAATAGGGCCTCGCATGTGTTAGAATTGATTCACTCTGACTTGTGTGGACCGATGTCCACTAGAGCTCGTGGAGGGTATGAGTACTTCGTCACTTTCATTGATGATTACTCAAGATATGGGTATATTTACCTACTTCAACGCAAGTCTGAATGCTTTGAGAAATTCAAAGAATTCAAGGCAGAAGTGGAGAAGAGGAGGGGTAAATCTATCAAGTCATTGCGGTCTGATCGCGGTGGCGAATACCTCGGAAACGAATTCTTACAGTACTTGTCGGAATGTGGGATTACATCCCAATTGACTGCATCAGGTACTCCCCAACAGAATGGTGTAGCAGAGAGAAGAAACAGAGCTCTTATGGAAATGGTACGATCAATGATGAGTTATGCATCTTTGCCTATTTCGTTTTGGGGATATGCCTTGGAAACAGCGGTTTATTTGCTGAATAGGGTACCGTCCAAATCGGTTCCTAAAACTCCTATCGAGTTATGGTCAGGGCGTCAGCCCAGCTTGAACCATATAAAGGTATGGGGTTGTCCTGCATACGTGCTAGACAAGGAAGCGAAGAAATTGGAACCCAGGTGCGAATTAATGTTGTTTGTAGGATATCCTAAGGAAACGAAAGGTGCTTATTTTTATAATCCTAAGGATCAGAAAGTGGTTGTTAGCACCAACTCACGATTCTTGGAGCATGATTATATAAATGAGCACAAGTCTAGGTCCGAGATTGTCCTTCAAGAAATCGAAGGCAATGGACAGGCGATTCCATCACCCCAGCCAAGTGTGCAAGTGAATGCACCACAAGACACTGCACAAACCATTGTCACAGCTGTACCACCACCGCTTCGTCGTAGTGGGAGGGTTGTAGTTCAACCCGATCGATTTATGTTCTTGGGAGAATCTTCGGATCTACTCCCTGTTGATGAACAAAAGGATGTCGACCCTGATAACTATAGACAAGCGATGAAAGATCGAGATGCAGATTCTTGGTACGAAGCCATGGTTTCTGAGATAGAATCCATGGGTGCTATGGATGTATACGAGAAGACCGAACTACCAGATGGCTTTGTAGCTATAGGTAGTAGGTGGGTATACAAGAGAAAGAGAGATTCGGATGGCGAAGTCGCAGCTTTTAAAGCTAGACTGGTGGCGAAAGGTTATACCCAGGAACAGGGTATAGATTATGATGAGACCTTTTCGCCGGTTGCCATGCTCAAATCTATCCGAATACTCCTTGCCATAGCAGCCCACATGAACCTTGAGATTTGGCAAATGGATGTCAAGACCGCTTTCTTAAACGGTTTCCTTGAAGAAGGAAGGGACATCTATATGCAGCAACCTGAAGGGTTTGTGAAGAAGGGCGAAGAGCATCTTGTGTGGAAGCTTAAGAAGTCCATTTATGGACTTAAGCAAGCTTCGAGGTCATGGAACAAACGTTTTGACGAGGTCATTAAATCCTATGGATTTACTCGTTGTGAGAACGAGAGTTGCGTGTACCGTTTAGATGCCAATGGTGACGTGGTTTTCCTTGCACTTTATGTAGATGATATCCTTCTCATTGGCAACAATGTTGAGCTATTATCGGACATAAAGAAGTGGTTATCCGAACAGTTTCAAATGAAAGACTTAGGGGATGCAGCGTACATCCTGGGGATCAAGGTCGTTCGTGATCGCCAGAAAAGGATGTTGAGCTTATCTCAAGCGTCTTACATTGATACTGTGATTGCTCGTTTTAGCATGCAGAATGCCAAGAAAGGCTTGCTACCTTTTAGACATGGCATTCCTCTGTCTAAGGACATGTGTCCTAAGACGCCTAGTGAGGTTGAGGAGATGAGGAAGATACCCTATGCTTCCGCCGTAGGTAGCCTCATGTATGCGATGCTCTGCACGAGACCTGATATTTGCTATGTCGTTGGCATGGTTGCAAGATATCAGTCGAACCCTGGACCAGGACACTGGACTGCGGTAAAGCATATTCTCAAGTACCTGAAGAGGACTCGAGATTATAGGCTAGTTTACCAGTCAGACAGTCTATTTCCTTTGGGTTATACCGATTCGGATTTCCAGGCTGACCGGGATGAGAAGAGATCTACCTCTGGTTATGTGTTTACCTTGGGAGGTGGAGCCGTATCATGGCGGAGTGCAAAGCAGAAGTGCATTGCAGACTCCACCATGGAAGCCGAATATGTAGCTGCTTCGGAAGCTGCTAAGGAGGCTGTATGGTTCCGGAACTACCTCTTGGATCTAGGAGTGGTCCCTAATTTGCCTAAGAGTATCATAATTTATTGTGATAACTCGGGTGCAGTGGCAAATTCCAAGGAACCCAGGAGCCACAAGGCGTCAAAACACATAGAGAGAAAGTACCACATCATACGAGAAATCGTAAACAGAGGAGATGTGCTAGTATAGAAGATTGATACATTGGAGAACCTAGCTGATCCTTTCACGAAAAGCTTACCGCAAAAGACCTATGAGAAGCATGCTCGAGGGATGGGATTGCGGTTGATGCCACCCACTTAGAGAAAAACTTTCAGTATAAGTGGGAGAGATGAAGTGAAGTTTTGTAATAGCTAGTATTTAGACACATTGTATACTAAAAGTTTTGCTTTAGTATAAGTGGGAGATTGTTGGATTTGTATACTGAAAGCAAGAACTTTATGCTTGTATACAATGATTCCTGTTATTCACTATTCTTATCTCCTATCTGATTGTGTTCGTGATTGCATATGTATGTTCTTTATCTCTGTATAAGTAGATTATATGGTGTGTTGTAGATCACAGAAGACCATATAATTGGAATAACCTTAAGAGATATAATATGATCACAGCCGAAATAACTCTAGGACAAGTTATTGGTTTAGGCTGCAGTATAGATGGAAGTAGTTTGTCTTGGCTACTTGTCTATACTGGTACGTCATTACGTATTGATAGGACCAACAGTTGAGATGTATTCTTCTATCTGACTTAAGTGAAGAATCAAGATCTCGGTGACTCATAAATCTTAATACTAATAAGTATTCAGATATATATGTTAATTCGTATATCACTTTGACTTACTATGGGCGAGAGTTAAATACTAACTCGAGTACTCTGTATCTTGGGTGATAGCGGTTAATATATGATATTTGACTATCTGTATTAGTACCCGTATCCGGTATAGGATAATGACATCCCCTTAAGGAGCTCAATAAGGTTTATTACCCTAAACCTCAGAGTATAAGTGGGAGAGATGAAGTGAAGTTTTGTAATAGCTAGTATTTAGACACATTGTATACTAAAAGTTTTGCTTTAGTATAAGTGGGAGATTGTTGGATTTGTATACTGAAAGCAAGAACTTTATGCTTGTATACAATGATTCCTGTTATTCACTATTCTTATCTCCTATCTGATTGTGTTCGTGATTGCATATGTATGTTCTTTATCTCTGTATAAGTAGATTATATGGTGTGTTGTAGATCACAGAAGACCATATAATTGGAATAACCTTAAGAGATATAATATGATCACAGCCGAAATAACTCTAGGACAAGTTATTGGTTTAGGCTGCAGTATAGATGGAAGTAGTTTGTCTTGGCTACTTGTCTATACTGGTACGTCATTACGTATTGATAGGACCAACAGTTGAGATGTATTCTTCTATCTGACTTAAGTGAAGAATCAAGATCTCGGTGACTCATAAATCTTAATACTAATAAGTATTCAGATATATATGTTAATTCGTATATCACTTTGACTTACTATGGGCGAGAGTTAAATACTAACTCGAGTACTCTGTATCTTGGGTGATAGCGGTTAATATATGATATTTGACTATCTGTATTAGTACCCGTATCCGGTATAGGATAATGACATCCCCTTAAGGAGCTCAATAAGGTTTATTACGCTAAACCCTGCAGGTTGATTAAGTTCAGGCGTAATAATAAAGATTGAGTGGTACTGCTTAAGGAATTATTAAGAGATTAATTAATTTAAGCTGTCAGAGCTCTAATTAATTAATGGATGTCGGATATTTTAAATACGGAGATTTAATAAGTCTAAATACAAGCCCCGACTCATCACCGGCAATAAAGGGGTAAGTCAGTATCGGTTCTCTAGTGGAATGAACTGATATTTATAAATTAATTATGGTCTGGGCTGACCATAGATAAATTAATTTATTTGAGGCCCATCTTTATTCCTTGTATCTGGTCCCTGGGCTGGCCCAATGTCTCCTAGCCCAAGTAGGGCAGAAATCGCCTATCACAAAGAAAGAAGCGCCCCATACGTATTTAATTCTCTATTAAATACAGCTGTCAGCTCTCAGGAAAATACACTGATAAAAATTAGGGTTTTGAGAGCAGAGGGGGGCGCAGGAAATCGTGTGAGGCATTCTGTCTTGGGAATTTCCATAGCTCGTTGTCCATCCAACGTTGGGAATTGAGCGGGATACAGTCGAGAAGATCAGAGCTGGAGTCTGAATCATTCGACACGATCATCAATCATCTGTGCATCCGATTCTCAAGTAAGTTTTCCTAACACCTGTGTGCAGCTGTTAAATTCATAGGAGCATGTTAGGAATTAATCGTTGTATGATGAATTAATAATAATCCAAGAAACGATCATCGGGCAATCGAGTATTAATTCAATTTAATATTCCTTCATCTTCTTCACGGGCCTCCTCAACTTGCAAGATATTGGGAGGCTCCTGCAGCTTTTCCTCATCCTTCTGCACTAAACATTCTTGCTCCTGCAGATTATCAAAATTTTCCTGCACAGAATCTGTTTTTTCTGCAGAATCACAAATCTCAACGAAGGAACAGTTATGCAAATAAGGAGAAGAAATAGCAGTCTTTTTATCATAGACAGAAAATGTTACCGATCCACCTGCCCCGGCCATACTCAAAGTTCCAGAACCCACATTAATGCGAGTTTTCGTAGTAGCCATAAAAGGCCGGCCAAGCAGAACAAGACGACCATTTTCTCCTTTTATTCCTTTTCCTGCATCCAGCACCACAAAATCTGTGAGAACTTTAAGTCCTCTCACCGTGACTTCTACATCCTCCAAGAGTCCACGAGGACTGCTAATCGAGCCATCGGCCAGCTGAATCTTCATGTTGGTGCACTTCAGCTCACTTTCTCTTCTTCCCAGCTTCTCGAAGAAATCAAACGGCATCAAGTTGACTGCCGCACCCAAATCAAGCATGCCTGAGACCTCCCCAGCTCGTCCCAAGCCTATGTCAAAAATGAAGCTACCGGGATCTCCTTGCTTCGGTAAAGGTTGGGTGGACTGATCCTGCGGCAGAGGTGGACTGGGCTGTTGATTGATCTTCATAGCTTCCACCTTTTTACTCCTCCACTTCCCCGCGGTTCTTTGGGCATCTTCCTCGACAAGCTCAATAGCATGAGCTTGATGCAGCTGTGGGTTTTCAGTTTGCTGCGATTGCTGCAACTGATTCAAAGCTCCTGTGAGTTGCCCGACTGTAATCTCAAGGCGCTTTATGGTAGCATTCTGAGCCTCCATTGCTTGCTTGCTAGCTTGCATAAATGACTGCATCGTGTCCTCCAATGAAGGTCCCATGGGTTGAGGCGGCTGCTGCAATGGCATAGAAAATTTTTGTTGAGGTGGAAAATACTGCGGCTGATTCTGATATCCCATCTGCTGCGGTGGTCTGCGAAACTGATTTCCTTGGCTTGACCCTGACCCGCTAGGAGCTTGATTCCGCCAACCAGAATTGTAGTGTCCTTGGACTGCATAAGTCTCAGCTTGTCCTTCTGGTGGAAATTCTCCCATTCTGTGACAATTATTGGCTCCATGGCCAAAATCACCACAGATTCCACAGCCTTCTGCATTCTGCACTCGGACGGGTGGATTTTCCACCTTGCTCATCTTGAGCTGTTGTAACTCTCTCATCATAGTGGCCATCTGCTTTTGCAGCTCGCAATTTGGTCCTACTGCATTTGCCTCCACCCGTCGTCCCCGGGTGGTCTTCTGCTGTGAACTCTCCGCCAGTGTCTGAAAAATCTGATTAAGTTCAGCTGCGGTTTTTTCTGGCGATGTTCCCTCCTGCAGTGCTGTCCACCATAAATTGGGAGGTGTGGATCAACCCATCATAGAAAAATTGGCTCAGCATTGCAGGAGCCAGCTGATGCTGCGGACACTGCCGGAGTAATTCTTGGAATCTTTCCCATGCCTCATGAAAAGGCTCGTCAGCTCCTTGGATGAAAGTCATGATCTGTGTACGGATTTCCTGCGTCTTATGGTTGGGGTAGAATTTTATCATAAACTTCTCACATGCTTCCCCCCAAGTGTTGATGGAATTTGGAGGCAAGGACAACAGCCATGTCCTTGCCCTATCCTTAAGGGCATAGGGGAAGCACTTGAGCTTCAGCTGATCTTCAGTTATTTCCAGCAGTGGGAAAGTCTGTACTTGAGTACAGAAATCCCGAATGAATTGTAATGCGTCTTCATTTGGCAACCCGTAGAAATTAGGAAGCAGATTTGCATCATGGGGCTTCAAACTATAGTTCCTCACTGCAGTAGGGAGAACTATAGTCGATCGCGTAGCCCCAATAACAGGCCGGGCGAAATCTCCAAGAACTTGGGGATTGTCTGCCATTTCTTCTTCACGCTCACTTTCAGACTCTTCAGAATGAAAAGAGTGATTCTCCGTGTCCTCCAGATTGATAAATGAATTGTTTGCTTGTTCGCGATCTTCTTCCACAGAACTTCTAGAACCGGACTCTAATTTATCCCAACGATCTCCAAACAGCTCTTCACTGCAACTTCTGAACACGTTACTGGTTCGATCAATGTTGTCGTTATAGGGCTCCAACTTTCTTTTCAGACTTCGGCGACCCTGCATACACAACACTAACAAACGGATCAAACGCACCGGAGGGAGAAATGCAGAGTCAAAAATAAAAACGCAATTAAAAGGAAAAGAAACACAGAAAACAAAGTGACACAATTAAAAACGCCTAAAATCTTCCCCGGCAACGGCGCCAAAATTTGACTCAACTCAAACACTAGTGAATTGACTCGCAATCGTACGAGGTCAATTGCAGTGAGCAAGCTAACCCAAGTCGTCTCTCAAGGAAGATTCAACAGGGCACCTAATCGTGTCACACACAAAAAGCAATAAATCCTAAACACTCTAATCGGTTTCACGCTGGCACACTCTTAAACTAAAACAGAAATTAAATAAGCTCTGTAAATTTACCTAGGCATGAAATAAATAAAGCATGTAAAATTATCTAATGCAGAATTTATAGAAGGCATGTAAATTATCTAGGCACAGATTAAACGGCGTAAGATTATCTAAGGTTTTAAACTAAGAGCATTAATTCAAACATAAACCATTTCAGTAAACATTAATTATCTAGGCAATGAATTAAATGATTAAGCACAATAAATTTATCTAGAGCGTGAATGAAAATAATGAATACTGTGAAATCAATAAGCGAGAAATTATCTAGGCAAGAATAAAATCACTTACAGTAAAGCCGATCCTGAAAATAAATCTCTAGTTACGAATTATCTAGGCGTAAGGATAAATTCTCAACGCAAAATCACCCTAACTAAGAAAACAGGAAACCCTAACTATGAACTGCGTCTAGAAATGGAACTGCCGCTTTTTGGAGAGCGGAAGAATGAATGATTGATTGATAACCCTAGAATTGAGAAGTCTCGCCCTTTTATATCCAAAAATAAAACACGCCAATAGCTTCTTTAACACTGCATCCGGGACACGTGGCAATCTCTAACTGGAGCAAAAGAGACTAAAATAGGGTGAAGCTTGGGTTACACACGGGCGAGGGCCTTGGCACGCGGCGAGGGCTCGCTTGGGCGAGGGAATGAGGTGCCTCGGCGAGGCAGGGCCAAGCCTGGGTGCTGAGAGGCTACCTCGGCGATGTGGGGCAAGGGCCTCGGCGAGGCCTTGCCGAGGGGTGTTAGGTGTTTGGGCGCATGGCCTTGGCGATGGGGGATCAGGCGCCCGGCGATGGGCGCGCGGGCCATGCGCACTTGGGCGAGAGTCTTGGGCAGCCCAACGACGGGTGTGAGCACGCCTCGACACCTTTTTGCTCCAGATTCGTCTGAGTTTAACATTTTTTCCTTTTTAAAACCTCCCTGCAAAACATTACATCACCATCACAAACTACTAATAAAATCAATAAAATATGATTCCATTATATAACTATAAATCCCCGAAAATCATAACAATAAGGCATAAATCATGTATCCCCTTCTTGGGGCCTATAATCCCTGAACCATCGGCGCATCATCTCCCTTAAACGTCGCTGCATCCTGAAATAAAATTCTAACTTCTATCACATCAAGGATAAGGAACTTACTTGATATATCTCAAACAATGACATACTCAATCTCGTTTGGTACGGTGGTGCATTGGCTATTCTAGCCTCAATATTTCTCCATTTATTCCAAAACCACTGGCTCACATCATATTCCATCACCTCAAGCAGTTCCATCCATCAAAACATTACATATCTCGTTAGTACATCACAAACAAATTTCAACATCAAACAATGCAATAATAACGCTTACCTTGATAAGCCGGAGGAGATGGGGCGCTGAGGTGTTGTTTTAGACTTACTCTCAATCTTACTTTCACTCTAGCCTAAGGATTCAAGGTAGGCTAGACTCAATCTCAAGGTAGGATTTAGTCTCATGAGTAAATGAGATCAAAAGATTTACTCAACTCAAGGATAGTTGAAATCAATCATTTGGCTCAATTGTGAAAGTTTAACTCAATGAAGGAGTTTGAACTTAATCAAAAATGAAACTCAGAGCAAACGACCTGCTCTGATACCACTCTGTCGCAGCCCGTCATCTAGCCAGTGATAGCGTAGATTGGGTATCGATACGACTAATAAAAAGATAGGGTAAAAACAAGCGAACTACAAGACTCATCAAGCGGAAGTTACTAATAATTCAAGTTAAAGCAATAAAATATCATCAAACTTAATAGAAACATGGTCGGCTTCATACATTCAAATGTATCAAGGTTCTAGTCAACGAAAACAAAAGGGAGTATAGTTAAATATTTACAATGATTCATAATGTTCAGGGTAGCACAGCATAACGTGATCAGACTATATGTATGAAGACATATAGCTGAGAGTAACAATCCTAATTAAGTTCATAGCTAGTATTCAACTAATCACACTACCGTATAGGAGTGAAATACGGTACTAAAAAGGTCGTCGATGAACAACAGCCCTCCAGCGATCCCCCAATCTCTCTCCTTGCTCATCCTGCACATTTAGCAATACATGCAGGGCTGACTATAAAGTACTCAGTGGACATAAGCCGAAAATAAACAAGCTCGCTCTTAGAGCTATACATTTAACTTGCCATTTATACATCACACAGGGGTTTTTCTTTAAAAGAACCTGTGTAAGCAATTGATAAATTATAAGCATCATAAAGTAATGAAAAATAGACTGCAGTCATAAATACTTAGCATGTAGTACCACTTCTACAACTTATCATCATCATGGTACTGAGAAGTAGGCCTCCTTCTCAAGCACCGTAACCGGCCGACCTGACAGTCGGCTCACAGTCATTTCTGACCGGCCAACCCGGTATACAGCTCACAGTTACCTCCGTGTACACAATCCCGCCTTTGGCAGAACCCGAAATCATTTCATCCGTAGAGGGTAACATACAGGCTCGTCGTCATCAAAATTCGGTAAGTTAATTAGTTCAAACATCAATTTTGTTGGATTTGTATACTGAAAGCAAGAACGTTTTATGCTTGTATACAATATTTCCTAAGTTCACTATCTAATCTCCTATCTGATTGTGTTCATGATTGCATATGTATGTTCTTTATCTCTATATAAGTAGATTATATGGTGTGTTGTAGATCACAGAAGACCATATAATTGGAATAACCTTAAGAGATATAATATGATCACAGCCGAAATAACTCTAGGACAAGTTATTGGTTTAGGCTGCAGTATAGATGGAAGTAGTTTGTCTTGGCTACTTGTCTATACTGGTACGTCATTACGTATTGATAGGACCACAGTTTGAGATGTATTCTTCTATCTGACTTAAGTGAAGAATCAAGATCTCGGTGACTTATAAATCTTAATACTAATAAGTATTCAGATATATATATTAATTCGTATATCACTTTGACTTACTATGGGTGAAAGTTATATACTAACTCGAGTACTCTGTATCTTGGGTGATAGCGGTTAATATATGATATTTGATTATCTGTATTAGTACCCGTATCCGGTATAGGATAATGACATCCCCTTAAGAAGCTCAATAAGGTTTATTAAGTTCAGGCGTAATAATAAAGTTTGAGTGGTACTGCTTAAGGAATTATTAAGAGATTAATTAATTTAAGCTGTCAGAGCTCTAATTAATTAATGGATGTCGAATATTTTAAATACGAAGATTTAATAAGTCTAAATACAAGCCCCGACTCATCACCGGCAATAATGGGGTAAGTCAGTATCGGTTCTCTAGTGGAATGAACTGATATTTATAAATTAATTATGGTCTGGGCTGACCATAGATAAATTAATTTATTTGAGGCCCATCTTTATTCCTTGTATCTGGTCCCTGGGCTGGCCCAATGTCTCCTAGCCCAAGAAGACAGATTTTCGGCCCTCACATAGAGATTGGCGCCTCCTCCTCTTTTCTGTATTATTAAATACAGCTGTCAGCTCTTAGGAAAACACACTGATAAAATATTAGGGTTTTTGAGAGCTGTGGGAGGCGCAGGAAACGTGTGTGGCCATTCTGTCTTGGGAATTTTCATAGCTCGTTGTCCATCCAACGTTGGGAATTGAGCGGGATACAGTCGAGAAGATCAGAGCTGGAGTCAGATTTTCGCAGGAAATCAAGTTCTGGCAGTCTCCGTAAAACGTCCATAACTTCCTTCAAAGAACTCCGATTCAGACGAATCAGGCGGCCACGGAAAGCTCTCTCGAAGAAGAAGAAGTCGTATTTCTGGGCGAAATACGATTTGAGGACGTTTGAGGCTTCAAACGAAGGCTTGAAGCTGACTGACCTGTTCAGCGACAGATTGACGAATTCTTAGGAATTCTTCAGGTATTTTCTAACTCCAACGTGCAGTTGTTAAATTCATAGGAGCATGTTAGGATTAATCGTTGTATGATAAATTAATAATAATCCAAGAAACGATCATCGGGCAAACGGAGCATTAATTCAGTTTAATATTCCTTCAATTGGTATCAGAGTCCAGGATTAATTTCTTGGCTCTATTATTAATTTATGTACGATTAATAATGTGCGTTTGTTTTTACTGCTGTTGTTCTTCGTGGTTTGTTGATTCGTGGGATACGTCGTTTGACGTTGTAATCGTTTTTCACCACGAGATAAATCCGTGGTTAGATTAGGGTTTCAAATTGTATTTGTTTTCCTTTGTAATCTGTAATTGTTGGAAAACGGAACGATGACGACGACGAATCAACATCGAAGAACGGAGTTGGAGATTAAAGAGGGCAGCGAGGTGCCGAGGGGCGAGACTGGTCGGGCAAAGGTAGGGCCGAGGAGCATGGCTGGCGAGCAGGGGCTGGGCGCGCCATGGGCTGCGCGTGCGTGCTTTGCGCTGCTGCGTGCCCGGCTGGAGTCGCGCGGCCTCTGCTGCCGTTGCTGCTGTTCTCGTGCTGGATCTGCCGAGGTTGCCGGGACCAGGAGCTGAGGATGCACGCTGGGCTGCTGCTGCTGCAAGCCGGGCTGCGCGCCGGGCTGCTACTGCTGCACGCCGGGGCTGTGCGCCGGGCTGGCTGTTGTGCGCGCCGGGCTGGTGCTGCTGCACGCCGGGCTGTGCGCCGGGCTGGCTGCTGCTCGCGCCGGGAGGCTGCTGGTGCGCCGGGCAGGCTGCTGCTCGCGCCGGGAGGCTGCTGGTGCGCCGGGCAGGCTGCTGCTCGCGCCGAGAGGCTGCTGGTGCGCCGGGCAGGCTGCTGCTCGCGCCAGGAAGCTGCTGCCACGCCGGGCAGGCTGCTGCCGAGTCCGTCTGGCTGCTGTCAAGGCGTGGTGGCGGCGGCGCCTAGGGTGTCCCGAACCCTAGGTAGGCGCGAGTTTCAAGAAACCCTAGGGGGCCCAAACCCTAGTTTCAAAGACGGGCTTGTTTTGAAGCTTTTTCGGGCCGAGTTTTACTTTTGTTTACAAAATGTAATAGTTTAGTGTTGGGATTCCACGAATGGGTCACGAAGAACTTTATACTTTTAATTTCTGTTCTTTGCATGCCGTGGTGTTAATCCCTATGCTCTTTACCTGCTGTCCTTGTCTTTGATTGTTAATATGTGTTTATTAACTGCGCTTAGACAAGCATGCTAGGTTTATCATTTTCTTAAGCATGTTTTAGAATTTTGCGAGCATGTTTTACATGTTGCGTTCTAGATGAGCATGTTTAGGATTATGTGTTGAGCATGATCAAACCTTTTGAAAGAAAAAAGACTAAGCTTAATAATTTTATGGATGATTAAAAATTATTTAGATTTCCACAAGCGGTCTCTAGACAAAGTGATTAGCAATATGAGTAACGGTCCATCCCACGTGGCTTACTTCATATTTGTTTCTCATAAGTTTGTCAGAAGAGGTTTCTATAAAAAATATTTAAACCATTAAAGTAGTGGGAGTTATGCAGTAACGGTCCACCCCAAGTGGCTTACTCGTATAATTTTTCACGAGTACTTTAGATGATGAATTTAAATAAGATAACTAAGAAATTAAATTGAATGCGGCATGGTCCGAGTGAGTATGTCAAAATTCGAGAATTTAATTTCAAAGTTAAATTGTGGTTATTTCTAATTAATTTTATTCTTAAAATTATGTAGACCTCCACATGCGGTCTCTAGACAAAGTGTTTAGCAATATGAGTAACGGTCCACCCCACGTGGCTTACTTCGTATTTGTTTCTCATAAGTTTGTCAGAAGAGGTTTCTATAAAAAATATTTAAACCATTAAAGTAGTGGGAGTTATGCAGTAACGGTCCACCCCACGTGGCTTACTTGTGTAATTTTCACAAGTACTTTGGAGAATGGAATTAAATAAGATAACCAAGAAAATTAAATTGAAAGCGGCATGGTCCGAGTGAGTATGTCAATTTCGAGAATTTAAATTTCAAGGTTAAAATGTGGTCATTGCTTAGATATCATATCAAGTACAATGTACAACTCCCCCACGGAGTCCCTTCTTGATGATGATATGGTCTAGTTAAGGTGCCAACTATTAATTTCTTTTGTCAAAAGGTTAAGTTGACATGGAAATTAAATGACTAGGTGAATAGTCTGGTTGAGGAGTTCGTGTGTAACTGTCCACCCCACGTGGCTTGCACATGGAATTCTTTGAGCCGTTGGAGGTTTCATTAATATTGTTTTATCAAAAGGTTACAATATTATTGTTACGAATTATGTGCTTTATGTTCGTTACTTTCTGATATGTCTATGTCTCTTGTTTCTTTATTCTTGCACAAAGTCTTTTAACCGGTCCACATATATAAAATGGAAACGCAGTTTTTGGATTTTTATCTTTATCACAAACTAACACAATTTTTGTGTTGCTTACTACTCCACGTTCTATTGGTCCGAATAATGAGTCAACTGATGAGAAAAATGAATTACATAAAAGGTGACATAAGGCGAATAATGTGGCTATATGTTATATTATGAGTATAATGTCACAAACCTTGTAGCTCCAACATCAGGGCATGGACGATGCTATTAGCATCATGCTGAATCTCAAGAAAGTGTTCGGAGAGTCGGACTGAGCTGCTCATTTAAATTTGATGAGAGTAATCTTGTTATTTTTATGAGTGAGCACAGCTCAGTGCACGAGCATGTCATGCAAATTTTTGACGGACTTGACTTGCTCAGTGGGAGTATCTGTCGCAGCCCGACTCCCAAACGCTAGTAATAGCGGGGTACGAGTATCAATACGACTAAAAATAAATAAATGAATAAAGGGCATCACAACTAAACTGAACATCGGCACGGAAGCTTACATCAAAACATGCAAAGGCAAAGCCTCATAAATCGACTCAAGGGCATATTTGTCAACATCAATATAACTTCTCGAATATCAGGAATTTCAAGAAGAAAAATCAAAGTAGGTACATCTTATTTTCCATAAGGAAACATAATATCAAGAGTGCCACAGCAAAAGGTGTATCAATTATATGTATGAAGACATATAATCGCGAGTATATTGCTTGATTAGAAGGATTAGTGTATCATCTCACTAAGGTTTTGACAACATCCGAAGGAAAACAAAGTATATCGTTCTTAAGACTCTAACAACAAGGAAAACATTAAAGAAGCTTCATCAACGAAACAGTCCCCACCAGCACCAGTCCAATCTCGCTCCAAAGCTTAGCCTGCACATTTAGAAATATATGCAGGGCGTGAGTAATAATACTCAGTGGGCAAACGCCGAAGAAAAACATCAAAGGCGCTCTTAGAGCTATATGTTTGAAGCTTGCCATAACATCAGCAATGCACAGAAGTAAAGTTTGCGTAAATTAATCTGTGCATGCAGTTTTCATAATCATAACATCATGTGTAAACGACTGCAGTCAAATATTTTAACATGTATGTACCACACCTACAACAATCATCATTATTATCGATACCGAGAAGTAGGCCTCCCTCTCGAGTACCGTGACTGGCCGACCCGAAGACGGCTCACAGTCACCTCTGTGCACAAAATCCCGCTTGTGGCAGGACCGAATTCGTCTCATCAGTAGAGGGTAACATACAAGTTCAACATCAAAATTGGCAAGTCAAACAGTTCATAAGCATCATTTATCTCAACATTTGATAAACTCATAAATATCATCATTTCATTTCTTGAAAGCTCGTACGATAATTGTATACTCAAAATATTGCCCACCTGGAGTCCTTCGCTTAAGCTCGGATAGGAACAGGTGACTTACTTCTTCGTTTCGCTCGGATCTTCATGAGTCATCAACATCATCACGAAAGTTCATGTGATAAAACAATTCTCAGTTAGAACTCATACCAAAATCCAACTCATCTCAAATAATGACTTCTCGCTCAACGTCTAATTACCCAGTAAAACTAAATCCCTAGGTATACTCAACTTCTAAGGATTCTCACGTCTTAATCTCGATTTAACTCTCAACTCAGACCATACTCAGCAAACAAGCACATAGGCACACATAAACACATAAGCATACAACTTCACATATGTTTAATCACAAGTTAACTCGGAGACCAGAGCAGAGGAATGCTCGGTGGTCAAGGTGGAAAAACTCAGCCGGGCGGAACGGAGTAGCTCGGCGAAACAGCGGAGAAAATGCTCGCCAGGGCAGAGGAATCGACTTGCCCGGCAGCGAAGTCATGAACTCTCTGGCAGAGCAGCGGTGAAATGCCAGAGGAATGGCGAACTCTCTGTCGCCAGAGGACTCAAACGTCAGAGGACTCAAAACTCAGAGGGCTCCAAACTCAGAGGACTCAAACTCCAGAGAAATCGATTTCAGAGGAATCAACGTCAGAGGAATCGAATTCAGAGGAATCGATTTCAGAGGAATCAACGTCAGAGGAATCGATTTCAGAGGAATCAACGTCAGAGAAATCAAACATCAGAGAAATCACGAACTCTCTGCTACGCCAGAGGAATCGATCGTCAGAGGAATCGATCGGCAGAGGGATCAAACGTCAGAGGAATCAATCGGCAGAGAAATGAACTCGCTGGCAAGGCAGCGGGGAAATGAACTCTGGCATGCCAGCGGGGAAACTGACTTCTCTGGCATGCCAGCGGGGAAACTGACTTCTCTGGCACCAGCGGGGAAAAAGACTTCTCTGGCAGAACGAGACTCAAGGCAGAAAGAAGCGAACAAGAGTAAACTCTAAACTTCATCAACTTTTCATTCTCAGAAATCATCAAACTCTAAAATCATCGAAAGTATTTATCATGCATCATCATGACTTACTCACGAACTCTTCAACTCTAAAATCATCATAAACACGTTAATCCTTCATCTATTCATGCTCATCATCAAAACATCATTCAAGACATAACTTACAGATTTTTCCCAAATTCATAAATCAAACTAAGTTTTGTAAATCTCATTTCTCCAGACTCAGTTTTGCAAAACACTTCTTAATCACTTCAAATCCTCACATATAACACATAAAACCTCACGTATGACATATTTCAACTCAGTTTAAGAAAAGAAAGATTTTCACAGGGAACGAACCCAAGTTTTTCGAAAGTGAAGAAAAAGGAGCAGGGGAAGTTTCTCATGCTTCAAACATCTTATTACTCCCACAAATCACCACATACTTCTCACAACAAGTTAGACTCAAAAGAGCAGAACACTTACTCCAAAAAGTTTCAAGAAAAAGGACGTCTTTATCGATTTCTTCCGGTTAACACTCAATAAATCTTCTTGAAACAAGCGTGGAAAGTGTTTAAGGACTCGATTTAGTGGAGGTTTTCATCACAGATATGTCTTTGGAAGCTTTGAGCTTGGTCTCCAATGGAGGAGAGAGAAAATGGCGTGAGGGAGAGAGAAGGAGTTGAAGGGCCGAAATGCTGAGAATGACGGCAGGAGAGAGGGACTCATCGGTTTTAACAAGATTCTTATTCCCTTGGATAAGAAGCATTAAATGCTTGAATAGTAAATTGTCTCCCCTTAATCAACCAAGTCTCATCCGGCTAATCCCCATGTGGGGGAAAGGGATTAAAATATTGTTTGTGAGTGTAGGAGTGTGCGACGGTAAAATCAACACATATGCTAACTTTTCGAAAATCATACTGACTCAAATAACATAAGTGCGCACGAAACATATAAATCACACAACGTCAAACAAATAACTCACAAAATTGTCACGTTAAAACGGACCATCACTCGTCATTACTCTAATTGTCACTCTAGCTTAATCCTCATTATAGTGACTCTCGATCACTACCTCAACTCTATCTCTCGTCTTTCATCTCTTCTCAAAAATTAATCAACGTCTCCATCTCAACTCTAACATCATTCTCAATTTATTCAATTAACCATCCATCGATAACTTTCTCCCTTCCTCGACTCTATGTCAAACTCATTATTCCTATTTTCTTAATAGGACAATCAATCTCTTATAACTTGGTCTCCGGAAATTCTATTCCCGGTAGTCTGAAACAAAAAAAATGAATTCTCAGCTCAATTCAGTTAGCATCTATAGCTCGACTTGTTTCTCAAATCTCATCACTCTAACTCCATCATTGGTTTGTCCACTCATAACTCTATAATCTCGCACCTTGACATCTCAGTACTCTTAGTAGTGTTAAAACACTATCTTCTCACCTAAGGAAAGGTACGGGGTGTTACAGTATCGACGGTGAGGTAAAAGTCGATATTATCCTGAACTCTCTTCCCAAGTCTTTTAATTAAGAACTTCCGCCTCAATGCTGTTATGAGCAAGAAAGATAATACTCTTTTTGAGTTGTTGAATGCTCTAGTTACGGCTAAGGAAGTTGTGGGAAAGAGATGTGCAAGCACTTGTTATTGCCAAAGGAGAGCCATCTTCTTCGTCGAATGACGGGAAGAAGAAGGGTCTAAGGGGCAAGAAAGACAAGGGAAATAGTGGGAGTAGTGGTGTGATAAGATTGAGTATTGGAGATTACTTTTCAATACTCAAGGCAAAGGGTTAAGGTACTTCACTTGCTATAGTAACTGAGACATATCAGCTCATTTTCTACTCAGTTGTGAGTAGTGGATAACGAGAGAAACTGATAATGATTGTTACACCTTGCATGGCTTTTTAAGCTGACAAGGAAGCTGAGAAGTGATGAGATGATTGTCTTCATAGGCAACGTGACTAGAGTCGCAGTTGTTGCAATTGAAGCCTTGTCTTTAAGTTCTAAAGACATAGTTTAGTTTTTGAGAGTTCCTTATCATGTTCCAAAATTTTGAATAGATGGATCTTATGTCATTTTTGATAGTGGTGTTTCTATCATAAGAAATGACAAAGTTGTCTATTCTGGTATTTTTTGAACATCTCTCTCCATACTATAACTTGTCTACAAAATACCTTTATATTGCATTTACATCATCGAACAAAAGAAAGAGAAAAGTTAAGGCTAATCTCTCATGAGGATCTTACACATATATTGATACCCTAGAAATAGGTCACATCTATCTTAATAGGATCCAAAGGCTCGTGTCTAAATAAGTACATTGGATTCAATCCAGGTTGTACTATTTCGAACCTGCGAATCCTGTATAGAGGAAAAGATGGAGACCAGGTCATTCATGACAAAGGGGATAAAGGGCCAATAATGTGTTAGGAATGATCTTTTCTGATTCATTGTCAGTGTTTGGGATTCCAACCTAGTTTACTACACCATGTAATCCCTATATAAAATGGTGTGGTGGAGAGAAGAAATAGGTCACTCTTGAAAAAAATATGTTCGATGATGAGTTATGTATCTTTGCAATTAGTCCTAAAGAATCAGAAGGTGGTTATTAGCAATGACACACGATTCTTAGAAGTGGACTATGAGAGTAATCACTAATCCAAGTCAGATAGTGTACTTCAAGAAATTGAAGACATTAGACAGGCGATTCCATCACCCAAGCCAAGTGTGCAAGAGTTTTGTACCACAAGACACTGCACGCACTGTTGACACACATGTGCCACCACAGATCCATTGTAGTGGGAGGGTTGTGGGACAACCCGATCGATTTATGTTCTTGGGAGAATCTTTGGATTCAGTCCCTGGTAGTGAATATAAGAGAATCGACCCAGATATCTACTTGGAATTAGTGGAAGACGAGAATGTAGATTTCTGGCACGCCTCAATGGAGCAATCCATTAAGAATATGGTTGTATACTAAGAAAATCTTGCTACCAGAATGTCGTAAAGCCATAGGTTGCAAGTGAGTATACAAGAGAATGATAAGTCCGAATGAGCAAGGTCGTAGCTTTTAAAGCTAGACTGGTGGCGAAAGGTTATGCCCAGTGTGAAGGTATAGGTTATGATGATATTTTCGCCAGTGCCATGCTCAGAACATTCGGATCATTTTACCCATAGCAGCTCACTTAAACCATCGAGGTTACGTGAGGGAGGGAGAGAAACATCTCGTGTCAATCGCTCTCGTGTCATCGGTGATGTGGTTAATCTTGCATTTTATGTAAACAATATCCTCCTAATTGGCGACAATATGGAGCTATTGTTAAGACATAAAGTAATGGTTATCCGAACAGTCTCATATGAAAGACTAAGGAGGTACAGTATACATCTTTGTGATCAAAGTAATAAGGGATCACTAGAAAAGGATGTTGGGCTTATCTCGAGTGTCTTACATTGATACTGAGAATACTCGTTGTAGTATGAATACCGCCAATAAAGGATTGCTACCTTTTAGATATGGCGTTCCTTTATCTAAAGACTATGTCTTAAGATGCCTATTAAGGTTGAGGAAATAAAGGCAGTATTCTACGTTTCCGCAGTAGATAGCTTCATGTATGGATTGCTATGTACGAGATCTTATATTTGCTATGCAGTTAGCATGATTGTAAGATATCAGTATAGTCCTAGTTAAGGACACTGAATTGTGGTAAATTATATTCTCAAGTCCCTGACTAGAGAATAAGGATAGTTTACCAGTTAGACAGTTTAGTTCCTTTTTGGATTATATGATTTCGGATTTCCAGGCTGACCGGAACAAAGAATAATTACCTCGAGCTATGTGTTTTTTCTTGGGAGGTAAAACCTTTTGGTTTGACCACTACCTCCAGGATCTAAGAGTAATTCCTAGTTTGCGTGGGAGCATCACCTTCGTGATACCTCAAGTGCAGTTGCGAACTCTAAGGAATCCAAGAACCACAAGGGGTTAAACACATGGAGAGTAAGTACCAAGTTATACGATTATTCGTAAATCGAGGTTTTTGTGCTCAAAGAATAAATTCTCACATATTGGAGAAACCTACTGATCTTTCACAAAAGGCTTATCGCAAATGGTCATTGAAAGATGGGAATGCGATTGATGCCAGATTGATGCCACCCACTTAGGAAACTCTAAGTATAAGTGGGAGAAGTGTTAGGTGATTGGTAAATAGACGCATTGTATACTAAAAGTTTGCTTTAGTATAAGTGGGAGATTGTTGGATTTGTATACTGAAAGCAAGAACGTTTTATGCTTGTATACAATGTTTCCTAAGTTCACTATCTAATCTCCTATCTGATTGTGTTCATGATTGCAAATGTATGTTCTTTATCTCTATATAAGTAGATTATATGGTGTGTTGTAGATCACAGAAGACCATATAATTGGAATAACCTTAATAGATATAATATGATCACAGCCGAAATAACTCTAGGACAAGTTATTGGTTTAGGCTGCAGTATAGATGGAAGTAGTTTGTCTTGGCTACTTGTCTATACTGGTACGTCATTACGTATTGATAGGACCACAGTTTGAGATGTATTCTTCTATCTGACTTAAGTGAAGAATCAAGATCTCGGTGACTTATAAATCTTACTACTAATAAGTATTCAGATATATATATATTAATTCGTATATCACTTTGACTTACTATGGGTGAAAGTTATATACTAACTCGAGTACTCTGTATCTTGGGTGATAGCGGTTAATATATGATATTTGATTATCTGTATTAGTACCCGTATCCGGTATAGGATAATGACATCCCCTTAAGGAGCTCAATAAGGTTTATTACGCTAAACCTTGCAGGTTGATTAAGTTCAGGCGTAATAATAAAGTTTGAGTGGTACTGCTTAAGGAATTATTAAGAGATTAATTAATTTAAGCTGTCAGAGCTCTAATTAATTAATGGATGTCGGATATTTTAAATACGGAGATTTAATAAGTCTAAATACAAGCCCCGACTCATCACCGGCAATAAAGGGGTAAGTCAGTATCGGTTCTCTAGTGGAATGAACTGATATTTATAAATTAATTATGGTCTGGGCTGACCATAGATAAATTAATTTATTTGAGGCCCATCTTTATTCCTTGTATCTGGTCCCTGGGCTGGCCCAATGTCTCCTAGCCCAAGAAGACAGATTTTCGGCCCTCACATAGAGATTGGCGCCTCCTCCTCTTTTCTGTATTATTAAATACAGCTGTCAGCTCTCAGGAAAACACACTGATAAAATATTAGGGTTTTTGAGAGCTGTGGGAGGCGCAGGAAACGTGTGTGGCCATTCTGTCTTGGGAATTTCCATAGCTCGTTGTCCATCCAACGTTGGGAATTGAGCGGGATACAGTCGAGAAGATCAGAGCTGGAGTCAGATTTTCGCAGGAAATCAAGTTCTGGCAGTCTCCGTAAAACGGCCATAACTTCCTCCAAAGAACTCCGATTCAGACGAATCAGGTGGCCACGGAAAGCTCTCTCGAAGAAGAAGAAGTCGTATTTCTGGGCGAAATACGATTTGAGGACGTTTGAGGCTTCAAACGAAGGCTTGAAGCTGACTGACCTGTTCAGCGACAGATTGACGAATTCTTAGGAATTCTTCAGGTATTTTCTAACTCCAACGTGCAGTTGTTAAATTCATAGGAGCATGTTAGGATTAATCGTTGTATGATAAATTAATAATAATCCAAGAAACGATCATCGGGCAAACGGAGCATTAATTCAGTTTAATATTCCTTCAAATTTATCATCTTAAAACTTATAGACATCATCAAAATCATCATTTAGAAAGCCTGTAATAGAGGTATTAGAAAGTAATGCCCACCTGGAAATCTTAGCTTTGGTCCTCGTACTTCGGAGAAATCCTACTTATGCCCTTGACTCGTGTCTTCAGATATCATTATTGGCATAGACGATTCATGTAATAAAATAAACGTCAATCAGACAAATCCTTACTAGGTTTACTATTCTCATCTAAATACTAGTCTCCCCTTCTCATTGTTTCCTTGTAACTAATCACTCTTCGTAACCAAAATACTTTTATAATAATACTTCCTAATTATTCATCGATTTCATTATCAACCACATACCAAAGTTTTAAGTTAATATGTTCATTAAGGAAAGACTTCTAAATACACAAACCCAGATAACCCTTAGCAATCACAAGCTAAAGTTATGAGGTTATATCACATTCTTTAATATATACTCGATAATTCACATAATGTTTAATGATATTACTAAGTGGTTTAATATCTCAAGAGAACCAAATTGGTTAAGTAAATTAAACTCGGAAAAAGTGTTATATATATATATAAACACATATATATATATATATGTATCCCATTAGCATTTTTATGAATTACTAAGGTGTATAGCTATCGTCATTAACACATGCAATTTACTAAATCAAAGGTAGGTGTACTTTGTGAAAAACCATACTTGACTTCATATGCTCTGTCCCAACTTCAAGCAATAAACTGCTTTACCTCGGAACTCTCCTGGGTTTGGGACTCATACCGTTTGAAACCTCTTGACGTCTAGTTTCATTTAAAAAGAAGTAGGTTGCAAAACTCTAAGTGGTTTAAGAGATATGACCATTTTCCTACAGTTTACCATTTTCGACAGTTTTGTGCAACTGAAATTTTTGATTTTAGAAAAATAGTAGATCTTGTCAAAAAGACTTAATATTTTATGGGTAGCTAGTTAACATGCTCACCTTGTTCATATAAAAATTTGGAAACCATAAACTCAGAATAAGCTACTGGAAAAGTGACTCTAATATCAGTTTCTTCCACACATCCGGTAGAAAGTTGCAGTTGGAGACTCATAATTTAAAAGGGTATCAAACGATGTCCAAAAGACCTAAACTTTTACATGAACGTTCCTAACACTTATATATACATACCATAAAAATTTCAAGGTTTTTGGGTATCAATAACCCTGTCGAATTCAATCAAGTCAGTAGCTTAAAAGCTAGCAAATTAACTCATCAACCTAGTCCATTTTAAGCATATAGCCAAGCATACTTTATTTTCTTGTCAAACCAATTCATCATAAACTTTATCAATCATCATTAATCATCATTTTAATCCATCAACAATCATAGCTACAATCTCATAAGCTCATTTTTTTATACTCTAGCCCTTACTTTCTTCATGAACTTCAACTTTCCAACATCACACAACCAACATCTTTATAAACCTTATCTTAAAATCAAATCATGCTTTTCACTCAAAGACCAATAATTAACACCTTAATAGCATGCATATACTAGTTAGAAGACGACAAAATTTTAGAAGACTTCCAACCCTAGTATTTTCGAAAATTACAAAGAAAAGATAAGGTGGTGTTTTCATGCTTTGATCCTCCATTTACATGTTTATCAAGCTTAAAAAAAAATAGGTTCATGTGTTTAGAAGCTTACTCTATGATTTTTGAAGAGGAAAGTATAGCTCCTCCTTCTTGAAACCAAGCTTTCTATCACACTCAAGCTTTTGATTTATGGAGATAATGATGTTTTGAGCATGATTTAAGAGCTTTCTATGGTGTAGAATTGATCTATGGAGCTTTGGTTATGCCCAACAATGGAAGGTGTTGATGGAGAAAGAGAGAGAAAAGTGAGATGAAAGGGACGGCTGCTATGGTGAGGATGAAAGAGAAAGGTGTTATACATATATAACCTCATTTACTTAGCCATCAGGTATTGGATAATAACACATGCTTAATTATCCACTTGCATAAATATCTTATCCATCCATCCACTTGCTTTGACTTCTTCCGCACCAGAGCAGAGCTCGACTTCAGCTCTGCCACTCAGAGCAGAGCAGAGCTCAGCTTTCAGCTCTGCCATCAGAGCAGAGCTTGACTCAGCTCTGCCTCCAGAGAAGAGCTCAACTTCAGCTCTGCCTCCAGAGCAGAGCTCGTCATCAGCTCTGCCTCCAGAGCAGAGCTCAACTTCAGCTCTGCCTCCAGAGCAGAGCTCGTCTTCAGCTCTGCCTCCAGAGCAGAGCTCGACTTCAGCTCTGCCTCTAGAGCAGAGCTCGAATCAGCTCCGCCTCCAGAGCAGAGCTCGGTTTTAGCTCTGCTGCCAGAGCAGAGTTAAAAACTCGCCAGAGCAGAGCTGACTGACTCAGCAGAGCAGAGCTAACTGACTCGGCAGAGCAGAGCTAACTGACTCGGCCAGAGCAGAGCTAACTGACTCGGCCAGAGCAGAGCTAACTGACTCGGCCAAAGCAGAGCTTACTGACTCGGCCAGAGCAGAGCTAACTGACTCGGCCAGAGTAGAGCTCAATTTCAGCTCTGTCACCAGAGCAGGGCTCGGGTTTTCAGCTCCGTCTCCAGAGCAGAGCTCCACTTCAGCTCTGCCTCCAGAGCAGAGCTTTCAGCTACGCTATCAGAGCAGAGCAGAGCTAGGCTCAACATCAGCTCTGCTTCGGTTCAACTTCAGAGCTCGGATTTAGCTCTGCTGCCAGAGCAGAGCTCGGATTCGCCAGAGCTCGGCTCGCCAGAGCTGCCACCAACTATTGAAAGAAAAGAAAATTTTAACTACATCAAAGTTCAAACAACATCTCTAAACATCCTTATTTCTCAAAGTATTTCATTTACTAGTCTCATCATCGAAAATATAATAGCTCATACTATTGGGATATCTCATCTCATCATAAGATTATTTTTATATCTCGGTGCTCTTAAAAATAAATCTCAAAATATTTATAACAGGTAAAATGCGGGGTGTTACAGTTGAAGAGTTTGGAGACAGAACTCAAAGAACATGATCGTAATACGGAGGTGAATAAATCCCCTGACCAATATGAGTCGAGGTTTGAAGAGCCCCGAAAGGAGCTTCCCAAAAGAAGTCGGCGCAGACCGATTGAGACCACACGTACAAGAGATAGGGAAGGACGCGATCCCGACACTCCCATAGTGACACCGGTCAGCAAGAGCCCATTTTCAGAAGAAATACTGCTGGAGCCTCTACCAGCAAATTATCGTCCTATCTCACTGGACTATGACGGTACCACCGACCCGGAGGTGCATATGGCTCGCTTTGAGGGTTTAGTCGTGCTGCATCAGTATGGGGAGGGAATTAAATGCAGGATCTTCGCCACAACTCTGTCAGGAATGGCTCAGCGGTGGTTTCACAACCTGAGAAGCAACTCTATACAATCCTATGGTGATCTTCACCTCATGTTCATGAGACAATTTGCTAGCACGAAGAGGGTAGGGCGAACGGCCATTTCTTTAATGGACATCAGACAGGAACCGCAGGAAACGCTTCGTGAGTACGTGGCCAGGTTCAACACAATTGCGCTGGATATACCAGAGGCAGAATATCAAATTAAGTGGTACGCATTTGCTAGAGGGTTAAAGCAAGGTCCGCTCTTCGAGGCACTGCAGATCAAACCGCCTACCAATTTCGAGGATATCATGACAATAATACCGGGGTATCTTCAGTTGGAAGATACGAAAATTGCAAGAAAAGCAGAAGCCGACAAACTCAAGCCTAAAAAACAAGACAGCGCAGACACTGGAGAAAAATACATCACGAGAAACCCATATAGAGGATTACCTCCAAGAATTCCAACACTGGCCGTCGAGACCAAAGTCGTTCCGTTAATTGCGGCGCAGGCAGAGAGAAGAGAGGAATGCAATGGTTATCGAGACGATCTGCAAAATCAGACCCAATGGAATCGCCACATAGATGAGATTTTCCACCAAATTAAAGGAGAGAATTATTTCAGGGCCCCAAAAGATTATCAACCAGGAGCACCAACGCCAGGCAGGAATAATCTATTGTGCGAGTATCACAACCGTTATGGTCATCCCACCCGCGAATGCGGACACTTGAAACATCAATTGGAGATCTTAGTAAGGAAAGGGTTCATGGACCAGTATATAGAAAGGCCCCGTGGCACATACAGAGAGTGCTGCTATGATGAACATAGACGAGACAGAGAAAACGAACGGCGCAGACACGACGACTTCCGTCGTGGTCACGATGATAGGGATAGGAGGGACAAACACAAAGAGATAAGGGAAAGAAGAGACCACAGACGAGACAGTCAGGATAGACATAACCCCGCAAATCATGCTCAGTATGACAGAGAAGTGCACATGATCACAGGAGAGTGAAGGAATATTAAACTGAATTAATACTCGATTTACCCGAAGATCGTTTCTTGGATTATTATTAATTTATCATACAACGATTAATCCCTAACATGCCCCTATGAATTTAAGTGCTGCACGTTGGAGTTCAGAAATACCTGAAGAATTCAGAAGAATTCGTCAAACTCGCAGTTGAACAGACCAGTCAGCTTCAAGCCTTCGTTTGAAGCCTCAAACGTCCTCAAATCGTATTTTGCCCAGAAATACGACTTCTTCGCCTTCGAGAGTGCTTTCCGTGGCCATCTTCTTCGCTTGAATCGGAGTTCTGTGGAGGAAGTTATGGTCGTTCTCCTGAAACTGCCAGAACTTAATTTCTTGCGAAAATCTGACTCCAGCTCAGATCTTCTGAACTGTATCCCGCTCAGCTTTCACCGTTGGATGGAAAACGTTCTATGAAAGTCCCAAGCGAGAAACTGTCTACACGTTTCTGGCGCCTCTCTGCTCTCTCAAAAAACCCTAATTAATTAGTGTGTATTTTTCCTGAGAGCAGACAGCTGTATTTTAAATAATTAAAATACGAGGAAGCGCTAGTTTCTTAGTAATAGGCGTGTTCTCTCTTTGCTAGGGCAAGGAGACTTTGGGCCAGTCCAGGGACTAGATGAAAGGAATAAAGATGGGCCTCAAATAAATTAATTCTCCATGGTCAGCCCAGACCATAATTAATTTATAAATATTAGTTCATTCCACTAGAGAACCAATACAGACTTACCCCTTTATTGCCGGTGATGAGTCGGGGCTTGTATTTAGACTTATTAAATCTCCGTATTTAAAATATCCGACATCCATTAATTAATTACAGCTCTGACAGCTTAAATTAATAAATTTTTTTGTAATCCTTAAGCAGTACCACTCAAACCTTATTATTGCGCCTGAACTTAATCAACCTGCAGGGTTTGACGCAATAAACCTTATTGAGCTCCTTAAGGGGATGTCATTATCCTATACCGGATACGGGTACTAATACAGATAACCAAATATCATATATTGACCGCTATCACCCAAGATACAGAGTACTCAAGTTACTATATAACTCTCACGTCCATAGTAAGTCAAAGTGATATACGAATCAACATATATATTTGAAATCTTATTAGTATTAAGATTCTATTAAGTCACCGAGATCTTTGATTCTTCACTTAAGTCAGACAGAAGAATACATCTCACTGTGGTCCTATCAATACGTTATGACGTACCAGTATAGACAAGTAGTCAAGACAAACTACTTCCATCTATACCGCAGCCTAAACTAATGACTCGTCCTAAAGTCATCTCAGCTGCGATCATTTTATATCTCTTAAGGTAATTCCAATTATATGATCTTCTGTGATCTACAACACACCATATAATCTACTTATAAAGAGACAAGGAACATACATGTGCAATCATGAACACAATCAGATAGGAGATTGGATAGTGGTAACAGGAAATATTGTATACAAGCATAAAACGTTCTTGCTTTACAGTATACAAATCCAACAGAGAGAACAATACACCAACATCTAACAGGGCCAAAAAGCAAATCGCTCGCACAGTTAGATCCGGATACTACGACCAATCTGTCATGCCAGTCAGCACTGCGCCCGATGAACCGACAATATCTTTTGGTCCAAAAGATGCTAGGCCCCTGTTTTATCCTCATGACGACGCCTTGGTATTTTCCGCGAATGTGGCTAACGTGCTGGTGCACCGCATCTTTGTTGTTTCAGGCAGCGCTGTCAACATTCTATACCTGGAATGTTGGCAGGCGATGAGTTTGGAGGCTAAGTTAGAGCCTGCTGTGGCTCCTCTTTACGGTTTTTCAGGGAAATCAGTCCTACCGGTGGGAACAATCGAATTGCCAATTACGATAGGGCAAGCTGGGGGAAAAAAGACTCGAATGGTCAAATTCCTGGTCATCAACGCACCAAAGCCTTCTTACAACATGATCTTCGGGAGACCAGCGCTGAATTCTTTCAAAGCAGTAATTTCCACTCTTTACCTGAAGATGAAGTTCCCCTTGGAAGGTGGGAAAATTGGAGAGGTTTGGGGAGACCAAGCCGTGTCGAAAAAATGTCACGTGCAAGTGCTAACTCAACACTCGGGACAAAAAAGGGAAAGGTCAGTCACCAAGCAGAGATAAGCAAGAAGGGGAAAACCGGAATAGTGACGGCCTCAGAGCCCAAGCGTAAAGAAATCGCAGAGCTACAGGGGGGGAATGATAAGATTTCCCTCGTCACCACCAGTGACACGTGCATGATTATCGAACTTTTCATGGATAAGGAGGGATTTACTACCAAAATCGGAGCACATATGGAACCAGAGTTGCAAAGAAGGGTAATCGCTTGTCTGCGCAAAAACGCTGACGTATTCGCATTTAGTACGGCAGAATTAAAGGGGATTGACAGAGAGCTAGCTGAACATCGATTGAACGTAGACCCCATAATTAAGTCAGTGAAACAAAAGACGAGGCACTTCGGTGCTGAGAAAGACGCCACTATTCGGGAACAAGTACGAGCATTGCTAGAAGCTGGGCATATTATGGAAGTTCAATATCCAGAATGGGTGTCCAACGCTATCATGGTAGAAAAAAAGGCCAAGACCTGGAGGATGTGCGTGGACTATCGAGACCCTAATACGGCTTGCCCGAAAGATTGTTACCCACTGCCGCGAATCGATCAACTAGTGGACGCTACATCAGGATGCGAACTTTTGTCAATGATAGATGCTTACCAAGGGTACCATCAGGTTAAGATGCACAGGAACGATGTTATCAAAACAGCATTCGCAGTCTGCGCACGGATCTTCGCTTATCAGAGCATACCATTTGGACTCAAAAATGCGGGAGCAACGTACCAAAGAATGATGGACAAAATTTTCAAAGATCAGTTAAAGGAGAACGTGTCGGTCTACGTAGACAACATGCTAGTGCACAGTGTCGAAGCGCGTACACATGCGGATGATTTGGAGGAAATCTTCTCGGTAGTGCAAAGACACAAGCTCATGCTTAACCCGGCCAAGTGCACTTTTGGGGTCCAATCGGGAAAATTTCTGGATACAAAGTTACACCTGAGGGGAAGAAATGGGGATAATGTACTCGGAACATCCCTTCGACAAGTGGGGAATTGATATTGCAGGCAAGCTGCCGACAGCACCCGGAGAAAAGTGCTTCTTGATACTGGCGGTGGACTATTTTTCAAAATGGGTAGAGGCAGAGGCTATAACAAGGGTGGATGAGGCCACCATCGAAAAATTCATCTGGAAGAACATCTGTTGTAGATACGGAGTGCCCAGAGTTTTAATATCAGACAACGGAGCCCAGTTCACTAGCCAAAGAATCGAAGATTTCTGTTCAAGAATGGACATCAAGCAAAGATTCGTCTCAGTGGCTCATCCACAAGCCAATGGTCAAGTAGAGCTGGCTAATCGCACTGTTTGCGAGGGCATTAAGAAAAGATTGGAAAGGAGCAAAGGGCAGTGGGCAGAAGAGTTGGATACGGTTTTGTGGGCATTGCGCACCAGCCCAAAAACAGCTACGGGTGAAGCCCCGTTCACTTTGGTTTATAGTTCAAACGCGGTCATACCGGCAGAAGTAAGGTTAGAGTCACATCGAATTTGTACATATGATCCAGCGCAGAATGAAGAACTGCGCAGACTCGAACTGGACCTGATAGACTTAAAGAGAGAAGAGGCCCAAATCAAAGCAGCTAAATATAAGAGTATTGTCAAAGCAGGGTACGACAGGAAAGTCAAACAGCGCCGACTCCAGAAATGGGACCTAGTGCTCAAGCGCGCGGATGCTCTAAAGACCACCGGGAAATTTGAAGCCACTTGGGAAGGGCCTTATATTATCACTGAAGTCTTAGGAGGCGGAGCCTATCACTTGTCTGATCAAGAGGGGAGATCTCTCACGAGGCCGTGGAATATCAACCATCTCAAGAAATTCTATGTGTGAACCTCAGATATGTTCTGTCGTTGTGTAGACCAGATACTCTTTTTCCCCACAAGGGTTTTAATGAGGTCTGGGACCATGGTCATCATCAATAAAGATCTATGGTTTTAGGGAAAATTCGCCTCTTATATTTTCTTCAGCATGATTTTCAACACAGGTCATAGAGACGGCGCAGACAAGGGCATAAACTGCACGACGAAGGCATCAACTGCAACATTCATGGCATTAATTGCACAATTCAAGGCATAAATGGCACGACTGAGGGCATTAATTGCACAATCCAAGGCATAAATTGCACGACGAGGGCATTAATTGCACAATTCAAGGCATAAATTGCACGATGAGGGCATTAATTGCACAATTCAAGGCATAAATTGCACGACGAGGGCATTAATTGCACAATTCAAGGCATAAATTGCACGACGAGGGCATTAATTGCACAATTCAAGGCATAAATTGCACGACGAGGGCATTAATTGCACGATCCAATGCATAAATTGCAAAATCTAAGGCATTAATTGCACTACAAAGATATCAATAGTAGCGACTAAGGCATTAACTGCAACTCCCAAACCGCGATGATCCGAGTCTCCAGGCGGCGCAGACCAATATCCCAAGTCTGTGCAGATGAACACAATGCCTAAGTAATAAGCCGAAGTTCCCATTATTAAACCACGGGTTCAAACATTTTAACGTACGCAGAGGTGCAGGGCATTAATTAAAACAACGACCCTAGTTCTCATTTGAAGTGTAATCTGACCCGAGGAATATCATCTTACAACAGTAACAGAGAGATTATAAATAACAAACAATATTTACGAAAGCACAGTGCGAAATAACGAACAGTTGTCAAGAAAGGAAAAATACCAGAAAGGAAAGATTCATACAAAAGATAAACAGGTTACACCAATCTTCGCCACAACAATCTCGGTACGGATACCCAAAGTTTTTACAAATCAAATACAAAAATATTTCAAGGACTAGGGATTGGGCGTCGGAGCAGGGGGATCTTCCATCTGTAGCTCCTCGTCCGCACTACCGCTGTCATCATCACTAGAGGGTCCATGCTGCGCAGGATCACGAGCTCCGGATGTCGGCGCCACCTCAACTACGGGAGCCGGTGCATAGAACACCCCACCGCTGAGGAAGTTACCCCGGATTGATCGAATACGAGGGCGGATAGTGTCCAGGTAAGGGGTTCTCACAAAGGGCTCTACCGACAAGGGGTCAGCGCTGCGGCCAGTCACAAACAGGCTAATCGCTTTGTCTACAACCGGGAACCACCCCTTCGGAGTTCTCGACGCATTTGCATCGACACCTAGAATCCCTTCGAGACCACTCAAGTCGATGGCATTCAGCACTGCATCATTCTCGCATAAAGCTCGTTTCTCGGGAGAGGCTTCTATCAAGTCGAGAGTGACCTGGGTTGACTCCTTAACAAGCCATTGCAGCGCTGGAGCTACCGCATTCAGCAGCTCGGGGGTGCGAAGGAACGCATTGATGGTTTCCATCAGCATGATGCGCAGGAATGCATGACCCTCCGAAGAAATAAAATAGCGCAGCCGATATTGCTCGGTTCCGCGCCGGAAGGCCTCATTCTCCTTGGCCACAACCTGCTGCTGGAGGGCAGACAACTTCTTCGAGCAATCCTGAGTAATCGCCGTAAGTTCTTCCTCTTTCTCGCGGTTTGCACGCGCTAACTCCTCTCGAACCCGGGCCAACTCTACGTCAACGGACAGTCTCTTGGCTCTCAATCTCTCATTTTCCTCTCGCAAACGGCGAGACTCCTCTTAAGAATTAGTGCACCTGGCCAGCACCACCAGGAACTCCTTATCCTTGGCCTGGACCTCGCCCTTTGCACGGAGAAGGCTTCGAGAGAAGGCCAGACACTCAACCCTGGCCTGCGCAGACAATGTAGAGAAGAAACTGAGGGAACATCCGTTAAAAATACCACAAAGAGAGTAAATAACGACATTTTACCGTTTCAATCATCAACACAAGGTTGTCAACCATTTGCTGGCGTCCCAAAGATTCGCGGGCCTAGAGGTCAGACGAAGCGATCTGGGCTATCATTTGAGACCGACATTTGACTCAACTAGAAATACCTCTAAGTTGACTTGCAATAGAACAAGGACATCCTAGCGATGGTAAGTTGACCCAGTGTCATCTCTCGAGGAAAGTCTTTAAGGGCTTTTAGTAATATCGTAAGAAAAAGCAATAAAAGAAAGCAGTAAAGGTTTTGATTTAAAAACGTATCTTAAACTTAAACGTAAATTGAACTTAAACTTAACCTAGGCAATAATTTAAACAACTCGAATTAAACCTAACTTAAGAAATTAAATACTTGTAAATTTAAAGACTTCTAATTTAGGCATGAAACTAAAGTGCATAATTTAAATTGCATAATTGAAAAGAAAGCATAAACAATAACGAAAAGCATAAACATGATTAAACGAAAATAACTTGAATTGAAATACGAAATACCGTAATTGTCTTGAACGTGTAATTGTGTCACTCAATCACAATCCAAGAAACTAAACTAAAAACGAAATTGAAATCTAACTTATAACAATAAAAACTTGAAACTATGAACAACTATGAAAGCAAGTAAATCCTAAGCTTCGGATGCCAACAGATCTCAAAGATGGCGTCTAAAACTAGGGCAAAAGATTGATTATTACAATGAAAAGTATGGCCCTATTTATAGACTTCAAATTCTTAAGGATCACCACGGAAGTTGCCATGCAAAGAAGAATTCTAAAGGCAATAGAATCGTGCAAAATAAGGCAACTTCCAGCTGGATGCACGCTTCTGGAAAACACTCCTACTCTCGCCAACTTCGCAGCTCTCGCTAGAGGAATGGATGATTTCCCTGACCTCGCCAGAGAAATGGTTTTCCAGCGGAATGATGATCTCTCTGGCATTCGCCAGAGAAACGGTGAATTCTCTGCTATCGCCAGAGGAACGGCGATTTCTCTGGCTTCTCTGACTATTGAGCGCTGGACTTTACTTCTCTGATGCTGGCGCTTCTCGATTCCTCTGACTAGCGACTTCTCTGACTGGTGATTCCTCTGGCGCTTCGATTCCTCTGATTTCTCTGCTCCTCTGGCGATTGGTTCCACTGCTCTGGCTGGTGATTTCGCTGCTCTGGAGATTGGTTTCTCTGACGCGGGTCTTCAGCTGACTTCTCTGGTCTGGCTACAGAGTTATGCTAAAAACACCCTCTTTAGCCCCGAAATCTCCAAAATTATATTCTTCCATCTAAAAACCTAATCCTCCTGCGAAGCATCAAACAAGCCATAAAACGCACCAATTTCCAGAAGATTCTCTTAAAATAAAGCTTATATAAACCCCAAAATTTAGCACAATTAAGCATAAATCAACATTCTTCGCCGGTCAGATCCGCAAGGGCACGAGGGGCAATGCCCACCCCAGAGGTCGTCCCACCGTCGAGAGGACGGGGAGGAGAAGCAAGCATCCGGGTAGAAGAGGTGGCATCCTCCGAGATCAGTTGAAGGGTTTCTGGTTGCGCCGCCAGTGTCGCTGCTTTCTTCTTCTTCTTTTGTTGGGGTTGCTTCTTAGTCGGAGCACCTTTTCGTTTCCTCTGAATCAGGGGACTACTCTCTTCTGTATCTTCATCGCCCAGTTCCTCATCGTGAAGCTGAAAAGGACTGAGCTGGGGCCGACGAGAGGCTGAAGACCCCGCCGCAATGGCCTGAGCGGCGCTGCCAACGGTTTGCGCAGCTGGGGCCGATTGATTAGCACCTGTCTGAACAAAATTAAAGCTGGTAATGACACCATGTGACGGTGTTTTCCACGAATCCATACCTAACACAGATTAACCAACATGAAAAACACATTAGAAACATATTTCAAGAAACAATACGAGCATCAGCAAGATAAAAGGAACAGATAAGGATGGAGAACAGAGCAAATCCTAATATTAAACACCAACAACACATTCAATACCCGCGGGGGACAAGGGATAGCGGGAGAATAATCCTGCGCCGGCCAGGACAGAAGGCCTAGTCACTAGTTCCTTCACCCTCAAAACATTAGCATTGCGGGCCGCAGCTAATTGATTCAGAAGGCTGTCTTCAATATCAGTGACACGTTCGGAGCTGGAAGGGGAAAGATGTTTAGTACGATGCCATTGAATTTGGGCATCAGCACCGATAATATCTGGCCAAGAACCATGACGGCTTTGGACAAAGAAATATTTGTCGTGAAAATTTTTGTCTAAGGAAGTCAATTTTTTCATGAAGGCCATATAGCCCCCGGACTTGGAAGTGAAATTATAGTGGGACCTGGTCCGTTTCAAGACATGGGTCTTATGAAATAGGGCGGCGTTGTAAGGGTAATTGTTAGCGGCGCAGACTATGTGCAAAAAATGGGCTCGACGAATAGAGGAGGGAGAAAGCTGGAAAAAAGGAATCCCATACCGGTTACATACATCAATCAAAAAGGGGGAGGGAGGGATTCGCAATCCTGCATCGAGTTGATGCACCCAGACCGGAATGACATTAGGGTTAATGCCCCGACGAGCATCAGGCATATCGGAGTTAGGATCAGTCGAATTTTGGATCCAGACTTTAAAGTCCGGATCGGCGATGTCGATACGAAGAACATCTCTTATCACCTTTATAGACCGGACAGGTAGAGTAGATTGGGGAAGTTCGGACTCTGCGGCAGCCATGGATGACACAGAATTTTGAAGGCGGAGGTAGTACGAAGCGGGAAAGGGGGTGACGAAAAGATTGCTGGGAAAAAGAGTAAAGTATGATAAATCAGAGGGAGGAGAGAATGGGTACCTGGTCAGACATAGTGACGGGGAAAGCAAGGGGAGGAATGGAGGCGATCGACAGAGAAGAAAAAGAAACTGGAGCAAGAATAAAACGCAGAGGAATGTGAGGGAAAAGAAGAAGAAAGAAAGAAGAAGATGACAAATATTTATAGAGGAAGGAAATTTAAAAGGACGAGAGAGGGGAAAATCATTAGGGCTAATACGTGTGCAGAAAAGGAAGGGTCCAGATTACATCGCAAAATGGCAGTTGGGAACGGAGGGCTCAGATTGAACCAGGGACTGCGAAAAGGCACGTACGGGGAATAGTGAATGTGTCAGTCATTAAATGAAGAGACGTCATAGAAAGAGAAAACCCTGCGCTGATGGGAAAGCGTCAAAAGTCTAGTGCAGCTATGAAAATTCAAAACTTTCTTTTCGTAGACTAGGGGGAGTAGCTGATGAGGAGTAAGGATCTCATCAGCCATCCTGCCCTAGAAACATCGGGCCAGCACAGAAATTAGGAGATGAGAATCAGCAGCGCCGATTTAGGCCCCAAACATACTTGGTTCAAAGAGCATAGATGCGTCACACAATTGTCAAAGCAAGTCAGCTGCGCAGACTAAAGTCTGCGCAGACTAGGAGAGACGACTTAACCTCAAGATAACACCTGGAGACGACTCAAAGAAAGAAACATCTTCAGTGAGAACAAGGATCAAAGAAGCTGCGTGGATAAGATCAGAAGGCAACACATACGAAATGGTCAATTACGCCTTATATAAAGGGCGGCGTAGACGAAGGTCCGTCCCGTTTTAGGTGGCGCAGACAACAATTCATCTCGATACAGATGAAGGCTCGCCCCGATAAAGTCGACGCAGATGAAGAATGGAAGCAACTAGCGTCGAAGCTTAGGAAGACCACATGTTCAGCATAAAGCTACGAAGTAGTTAGGAAAGTTTGTTAGTAGATAGAGAATCATTCACAAACACCGCATATGGAGCACGTGAATGACCTGTAAAGTCTTCTTTACCCTTCGCCCTAATGTAACTCTATAAATACTCCTTGTAACCCATCATAATACACACGCAAAATACTTTAAGGAATTCGTCTGCAAGTTTAAAGCAAGTTTTTCTCTCATATCGCTACACAGGTTAATCCGATCTCCTTTTCCGATTTGTTTAGATCTAGGTTTGAATGTTGAGCTTCACCACCATCTTCCATTACTGATGAGGAGGCTAATGAAACCCTAAAGGGAGCAATGGCTAAGGCAGACGAGTCCACTGAAGGAACACTCAAACTATCTCTGCTTAAACCTAGTCATCACCTTTTGGCTAAAATCATACAAAAATGTTGGATAGGCGCAACCGGAACTCCCGACAAAGCTTCACAGCCGCAGAAAAATGTTTTGGCTGCCCAAATGAAGCCCGACCCTTTTAACTGGGAACATGCCTACCTCGAGTTGCTTTGCAGCGAACCTCGCAACTCCAAACCTGCCAACTTGCTCCGACAAGGCAACAGGGTTTCACAGATCATCATTCACGGCACCAGAAATCTACCTCAAATCTTCTGGTTAGAAACCTTGGAAGTAACTGATCAAATTCGCCTCTTTAAAGTGGCGAAGGGAGGACCCAAACCCTCCAAGAAATCAAAGGTGATTGACATTTCATCACCTAAATCCGTGGAGATTGTGTCTATTGAATCTCCAACTAAATCAAGTCACATTCCTTCTCCCTCTCCCACTCAAATTCAATCCCCTGCTCCTTCTCTCACCCTAACAAACTTTCCCTGCCGTCCTCGCTCCACACCCAAAAAGACTGTCTCAATATCTGCCTCTCAGCCTACCTCCAAAAACCCCTCTAAAGCCCAGCCTAAACTCAAATCAATGGGCAAAGCAGTCCAACACTCTCCTATACCAACTCGGTATGGGACTTCAGAACAATTAAAAGCTGTTGCAACAATGCACGCTGAAGCCAAGAATAATGCTACTCAGCATTTAAATCACCTTCTTGGTGAATTCAATTCTTCTCTAGAAGTCTAAGAATCTTCATAGACTTCTCACTTATACCTTCCTCAAAACTGCTCCCTGCTCAGACATCAATGAGCTTCAACTTGTTGAAACAGATGACTCTTTCGCGCTTGAAGAAGCTACTCTGTTCAGCATCTTCAATTTTCCCCGAGTGTGGGATGTTATTTACAGGTTTGACAAGTTTTCTCTGGACTACCTTGAGTCCCAAGGCTATACCAAAAGCACCCTGATCCTTGATGTTGATGCTGGCACCTCCACCTCAAAAGTAGTTGAAGAAACCACTGAAGCTGTTGTTCATGGCTCTACTGCTTCAGTGTCTCCCAATCATCATAGTCCGTTTCTTGAATCCACATTTCAAGAAACTCCTGCTCCTGACTCTGTTCCTCAGAAAAGCGCTGTTTCTCTGTCCACTCCGAAAGTTCACACCGCCGAACCAGCAGTTGACGTTCGATCAACTGAGGATGGAGATATATCTACTCCTGAAGGACGCATATAGGACATCACTGAAGATCCTCATTCCTCTGATGATTTCACTCAAGCTAAGGGTATCACTCACATGTCAGGACGTACTTTTGCTCTTTCTTTTTCTGCAAAAAATGAGCAAGACATTCCGTCAGCTCCAACCAATGCATCTGATCTTCCCTCTTCATCTAAAGGAGCTTCCACATCTCAACGGCAACACAGGGCACCTCACACTCCTCCTGAGCTCCCTGTTGAATTCATAGAGATTCCTCGCAAACCACGGGTTGTCAGATATGATTCTGACCTCGAGACAGATGGATATGTCACGGAATGGAAATGTTAAATTCCGCCCACGGTCACATTCCAACTTCCTGAAGACACAGAATATTCAATTCAAGCTCTTCTGGACATCATCTCTGATCAGCAAAATGAGATTGCCACTCTCAAGCATGAACGCGAACTGTGCGACATCTATGGTGCCAAATTTCTCAAATACATGCGTGATGTTGAAAAACAGGCAACCAAGGACATGATTGATCATGATATTCAGATTAAGCAGCTTGACTCGGCCTTGACTAAGCTACGTCAAATTCATTTTAACTATGAACAAGAGATGATTCCTACCAAGGCCATTGCTGCACTCACTCATGACAGACACAAGGGCCTTCACACCTATATCTGGAACACGAAGTTCAGACCAAAGAGAAGCTTCTGACGCTTCAACAAGAACTTCGTGGTCTTCAAATCGAATTCATGAAAGACTTCATGACCTCTAACGATGCTCAACTGATGATAGCAGAAGCTCTTCATCCTGTCAATGCTAGAATTGCACAGCTAGAAGGTGAGCTTCGAAGTCTTCACAATTCTTCTGATTCGGCGTTTCCGTAATCCATGCTTGCCGATATCAAAGAGCTCCAACTTCAAGTCAACTCTATCCCTCGTGATGATGCCAAAAAGGGGGAAGAGATTATGGATGATCGCCTCTCTGATTCTCTCCCAAAAGAATTAGCCCAGACCTTTGCCGATTCTAGAGTTATCCTTGCTCGTGCCACTTCGAAGACTGCTCATGTCCCGTCTACTTCAGGAGAATTCAGCCGAAAGAGAACAATGGAAGAAAGCTCATCCAGAGACCCAGAGCCTAAGACCAAGAAGGCTCTCCACCTTGGTGAAAATGTTCTACGACCGCTTCCTCGACAACCCTTCCCTCAAATGCTTCGAGAATAACAGAGAATGAAACACTATATCAGCGAAGGACTCCTGGTATCCTACCTGGATAGGTTTGATAAATAAGATCAATAGATACCAACTGACATGAACGAATGGTGGCAGAAACTGAAAGAATGTTACACTAAGTGGGTTGTCTTTGCTAATCTTAACAGAGATTCGGATTTCCAGAAATAAGCCTTAAAGTACTTTCTAGTTAACTGGCATGAAAGAGGAATGGTTGAAAGGATGCAGACTGCTCAAAGAGAAGCAAAAATTCTGATTTCTAATCCCTTAAAGACGACAGTTTGCCCTCCAAGAATAAAAAATGGCGTCAACAGAGAATCTATCAAGAGAGAAGTCAGAGCCATTTGCAAGATTTGGAATGTGCCCTCAAACTTCAACTCAGATGATTTTGATAAGATCAGGAAGACTGTATTCAATCTGTATGGTCAGAAACCATAACCTCTAGAACTGGTTCTTCTTTGCTATTCTGCTTTCTTCCTGTAATTTAAACTAATGTCTCATCAGTTTTTCCTTAATGAAAAGAACTTCTCTTTTGATCTAAACCTGAAGACAATAACTTTTTGTCCAGGCTCTGATTACTGTCTTTCAGTTTTGTCTTCGTTCAGTTTCTTTGAACTGTTGTGTTCTTCCTTTAAAGTAAAAGTTTTAGGTTTTATTGTTAAGGATGAATAGTATTAACCCTGTTTAATAGCTTGTGCTTAGAGTTCAGTCTTTTTCTTGCTTAGAACTGTTGTGTGGTTTTGGCATCATCAAAAAGGGGAAATTGTTGGGAACTTAATGAAATATTCTAATCCTAGTTTTGATGATACCAAAATCAATAGGTTTATCTTGTAATAGACTAGAACTGTTCGAACTCAAGTATTAGAGTTCTTTTTCTAGTGTAGTTGTTGTTCTGATGACTGAAGACTGAAGAACGAAGGACTGAAGACTGAAGATGCCGACTGATGTAACGATTAAGGCAAAGTCAAATACTGATATTTGACTTATCAGTCGAAGGATTAGTTTCGACTGATTACTTAATGCGCGCCATGTGGATTCAGCGGACTGATACTAAAGTCAAGTATCAGTTAAACATTCTTCCTCGGACTGAACCTCCAACGTTCAAAGGAAGCCACGCACTCTAGAAGTACAACCGCATTAAATGCAGAGATCTAAGGATCGTCCTTTCTCTATAGAGGCCATTCCTTTTGGTGATTACCTTTTCAGAGATGTTGCATCTCCTGCTCTTCAAAGTAGCCGTTCTCACCAAATAAGGAACCTCAAAGATTGAAGCCTCAGCCCAAGTTCAAATTACTCTCTAACGAAAGAAATCTTGAAGACCATCTCCACCAACGGATCTATTCAAGACGTCTACAATAAATAGCGCTCGAGGATCATTTCAATCTTCACCCATTCAACAACATAAGCTGAAACGCTGCCGAAATCGTTACTCAGCTAAATCAAGCCTTTCCAAAGTTTGAATCGAAGAAGGGCATTACAAATCTAAAAATCAGTCACTGCTGATTACATACATTCTCTTAGACCTTAGGCAAATATTGTATATCCAAAGCCTAGGTTAAACGGACTACAAAGAACTTGTTCTTTGTGGTTTAGTTGGCAAGTTTTCAAACCTCTATTCAACCAACCGAATTGAGTGTTTGTGTCGAAAAGAAGTTCAGACAGGTGTTCTGTCTCCTTGAGGTCTTAGTGCCCAGTGTGCGCTAGGAGTGAAAAATCCAACAAGGTGTGTTGTTACTGAAGATATGATCTTCAATCGTCTCGGTTGTGTGCACCCGCAAGCACACGTTCAGGTTTACTGTGCACCCGTAAGTAAGAGCATCGGTTTGCAGTGCACCCGTAAGCACTTGCCCAGTGAAGTTGTTGGTCTGATCAACCGACCGTGGATGTAGGAAGTGTTTTCCGAACCACGTAAAAATCTCTGTGTTATTTACAACTTTCAGTTCTTACTTTGTTACTTGTGTTCTTTTCTCCTTGAACTGAAAATTGATTAATTGCAAAGAAAAACCTAACGACTGACAACGTGTGTAACTCACAGGCTATTACGAAACAAAAGTTTTCCGCTGCGTGTGTTATTAGTCTAACTGATCTATCCTCTGATAGTCAGTAAGATTCATAACATATCTCTGTTTATCAAACTCGACTGAAGCTTTACGTGAATCAGTTAAAGTCTTTGACTTAACTGATAACTCCTTACTGAAGAGTATTCAGTATCAGTCGTCAACCCTATTTTGGTCAAAACTCTTTTCAGTAAACAGGTTGAGTCAGTTTGCGTTTGAAGTTTCGTTTTGATTCATCGACAAAAATAGCATATAGGTGTATTCCCCCCATACACCTATTCAAGACCCTCCGGACCTAGCAATTGGTATAAGAGTAGGTTGTTCGCAAGAACAATTTTGCTTTGATTTGGTTCTACAGAACTAGATCCTTTTCCTTAAAGGTCTCGAAAAACTTTCTTTTTTCTAAAAGGTGCTTACTGCTTTTCTTTTCTGTTGTATTCTGTTTTCTCTTTTCAATGGAAACTAACCACAACAGAGTATCCTCACTACCTATGTTTAGTATTGAAAAATACGACATATGGAAGTTTCGACTTGAAAGCTTCCTCACAGCCCAACATTGCCGAATGTGGGAAGTCATCACCAGAGGACCCATCATAATCACGGAGGTGATCAAAAGGGTTCCTCTAGACCCATTTAGAGATCATTTTGATGAAGTCCAGATCAAACCAAAGGCTGACTTCACCACAGAAGAAAGGAAGCAAGATGAGCTCGACAACCTCGCCAAAAGCATCATCTCTGGCACAGTTCCAGACAAGCACGTCACCAAGATCATCAAGTGCAGGACTGCAAAGGAGATGTGGGACATTCTTGAGGGAATGTGCATCGGATCCGAGGAGATAAAGGAGAACAAGTTATCAATAGCTTGTCAAAAATTCGACTCCTTCCTCATGCTAAAAAATGAATCTATCGACGAGATGGAACTCAGATTCAACCAGATCCTGAACGAAGTTCAATCCATCTCGAAGGACAAGTACACTCAACGAGAGATCAACCTAAAGATTCTACGATCACTTCCGCGAGGAGATTGGCAGATCTATGCAGTCGCTCATCAGAACAAGCCATGATTCAATAGGCTCCCAATGAACAAGCTTTTCTCTGACCTCATGGCGAATGAGTTCGACATTCAGAGAAATCTTGAAAAAAAAAAGGCTGGAGGATCAGACAAAGATGGTCCATCAACCTCAAAAGGAGCAGCGCTGAAAGTTTCAGCAAAAGAAAACAAGAAGCAGTCAAATGAACAAGTGGAACTCAAGCCAGAAGACTTCTTCAGTCAATATGCTCTATTCACTGAAAGATTCAACAAGATGGAATCTAAGTTCCGCAAGTACAGGAAGTTCCACAAGTAGCACTACAAAGAAAAAGAAAGAGAAAGCAAGTCCAGATATTCCACTGACAGAAGCGGTGAAAGAAAGTCGACCGCTATTGATCTAAAAGATGTGGAATGCTATGAATGCAAGAAGAAATGGCACTACCAATCTGAATGTCCTAAAGTGTCGCAGTCTGAGCGCAATTAGATGAAAGCCAGAAGAGAACGCAAATATGCGAATAAGAAAGCGATGGTTGCTGACGATGCAGGATCTTTTGAATATGCATCAGAATCATCCGCCTTCAACTCCACCAGCTCAGATGATAAGAGTCAAGCCCTCATGGCCAACAACACCGAAAGCGTGGCCGACAACAGCTACGACAATGGAATGAATAGGCCAAAGGTAAACTCTTACTCAAAAACTCCTTATACTGATAACTCCTTGGTGTTTACAAGAGAGCACTCAGAATTTAGAGATAGCTCAGTCGATGAAACTGACGAGTATGATCAGCTCATGACTGATCACTATCAGTTAAGGAAAATGTTCGAAGATCTCCTCATGCAGAATCAGAAAATGGAAAAGGAGATCAATGAAGAACGAGTCAAGAATCAGACGATCATCTACTTCCCAGATGAAACCTGTCTCGATGGACTGATCATGGAGAACAGTCGACTAGAAAGAAAAGCTCAGAATTTCTACATCAAAATATGACAGAGCGTCTCATGAAATCAAGAGGCTCAGTCACAAATTGGAAGAAACAGTCAAAGACTGTATGATGAAATCTCCCATGATGACTAACTTTTCTTCAAAAGCTCTTGTGGAAAGCATCGGAGGAAAGGTGGCACCTGCCGATAAAGGAAATAATATCATGATCAAAGAAGCAACTGACACTTTTGAAGACAACACTTCAGAAGAGTCTATGGATCATGATATGGAAGAAATTCGGAAGCAAAAACTGATGGAAAAAAAGAATGTTCCTCGTCCTCAAAGCTACAGACGAGCTAAGGAAGCTCCCAACCAGTTCATCCTATTGAGAAGACTGGAAAGCATATTTCAGTCAAGAATTGAGGAAGAAACATCGGGACTGAAACAGAGTCTTCCTCACCAGTCCAGGGGGAAGAACAACAAAAGCAATCAAAAACTGAAAACTAGTTCAGTTCCGAAGAGAAGAACAACCATGGAGACTAAGCTATGATAAGTCCAAACGAGCCAAAGGTCAACCACGACAGTATGCAACTGGACATCATAAGACTCATGTTCCACAACATCAGTCAAGTCTTCATCAGTTAAGAATGACTCACGTATCTCAAAGGAGATACTCAATGGAGCAGATGAGACCTCAGTACTGCACCAGACAAAGCTTCTACAAAAGCGAGGCTCCTAAAAGAAAAGCTCAATAGAAGATTGCTCATGTGCCAACTGAAGCGCCAACCACTTCAGTTAGACAACCAGCCAAGTGCAAGATATCAGCACCAAGACCAGTTCTGAAGCAGATATGGATTCCAAAAGGAACCCGAGCTAACAATGAAGAACCCAAACATTGATTGGGTACCTAAATTAACTCTTTCATGCAGGGCAAAAATAGGAAAAACAAAAAGAATGAAGTAGTTAAAGCCTCGATCAGAACATGGTACCTGGATAGCGGCTGTTCGAAGCACATGACGGGCTACAAAGAATATCTCACTCAAAATGTTGAGAAAGCTGGATCAAAAGTTGCATTCGGAGACACCTCAATCGGCTAAACAAAAGGCTATGGTGTACTCGACATGGGTAACACTAGTATCAGTAATGTTAGCTATGTTTCTGGACTAAAACATAATTTGTTGTCTGTGAGTCAATTTTGTGACAGCGGATTCGCAGTGAAGATCAAGAAAGATGAATTTACTGTTAGAAACAGTCAGAAGAAGGTGGTTCTGAGAGGGACCAGACAAGGAAGTCTCTACGTCGTCTCATGGGAAGACAGCCCTCCAGAAACATGTCTCATCAGCAAAAGCAGCTCGGAGCTCAACTGGTTGTGGCACGGAAGACTCAACCACCTCAACTTCAAAATGATCAACAAGCTTGCTAACATTACAGCAAGGGGGTTTTTCGCTAAAAAGGCCCAAGCTTACTAAATTCATTTGTGATTCTTAAAGTTCGTCTGCAGACTAAGTTCTCTTGTAATCTATCATATCTGGAACCTTGTACCGGAGAGGTGGACACCTCTCACGGACACCTGACCGGCCAACCCGCTCGATGACTCACGGTCACACGTGTACACTAGCCCTAGCAGGATAGCTATCAACTGCTCAGGACCCGAATTTGATTGCATAATAACTGGCAAAGCCACATCAGATAGATATCATACCAAACATTGAAACATTTATGGCAAGACAACAGTTGAAATAATTTTCAGTTCAAGGATTTTGCAATGAAATAACTGTTCAAACATAACATTAAACTCATTTGATATATATGAAAGTAAAGCCCACCTGATAGAAACTCTATGTGGTACAGTAGCTCTTTGACTGGTTATTAATCTCGCACTTGACCTTTATTACGAGGATATAAATAAGATATTTGCTCGAACAAAATCCTCAAATAATGAGAATACGAAATTAACGATGCATGATCCTCTTATGCATGAATTATTATTCTGAAATAATAATCCAGAAATTCTACTATCAATCCTTGCTATCGGATCAAGTGAAAGAACCATCTAGGTTTCGCCTCAAGAGGTCAAGTAATTAACTATAATAATATGTTTCTCTTCATGGTGTTCTAATCTGTCAATTAAATAAATCCCGCTCCTTGTAGTCGATAGAAAATAAATAAATACTTCGGCTTATTCGTTGTATAACCTCATAATTAATCGGGCTTAATAATGAGAAAAAGTAATGTTATAAGATTAAATAATTAGAAGGCTCAACATAAGGCAGCCTAATAATTAATTAAGTAGAAGTGGGCTTGAGTAATTAATATGAAATGCCCAATTGAAATAATTCGTTGGCTCAAGTAATTAAATAAATCTTGGCCCCATGAATAAATAATTGATTAGCTGGGCTCAAATAAATAAATCAAACGAGGCCCAACTAAGATGATACAACAGCCCAATTAAATAGAATGCAGTTGGGCTTTAATCTAAATAAACTCGGCCCAAAGAAATAATGTAATAGAGGCCCATCTGAATAAATAACTCAAGGCCCAACTGAAATAAAATATAACAGGGCCCAAATTAATAATAAAGCAAAGCCCATTTCTTCTCAAATTAATCGGCCCATTCGAATCTCTCTCTCTCTCTCTTTCAAATATCAGTCGAGTCTTCTCTCCTCTTTCAAAAATCAGTCGAGCTCTCCCTCTTCTCCCAGGAATCAGTCAAGCTCCCTCAACATCAGTCCAGGTTTCAGTCGCCGTCTCTGCTCCGACCGGCGTCGGCTGCCGCCGAGCCTAGGTCCGGCGTGGCCGCACCCGCCTCTCTCCCCTTATCTTCTCTCTTGCTGATAGTTCATCCGAGGCGAGAAGGACGAGCCCTAATTCTCCCTGAAATTGCAATCGCCGCTGCCGCCGCTGCAACTCCCGGCGAACAGCCGGGGTCTCGTTCGTCCTCCTGCGTCGGCTCTTCTTCTTAATCCGGTGAAGGGGCAGCAGAAGCCCTAGTTTCCCCCTTTGATTTTGAACCGTCTCTCTCTCTGCTCGGCGCCGCGGCGTTCTGTAAACCCGGCGATTTACAGCCGTCGTCCATCCGTTCTCTCTCTCCATCGTATCTCACAAGCCGAAAGAAGGGGTTGAGAAAAAGGAAGCCCTAAATGCCTAAGTCAGAATCGTCCCAGCCGTTGCCGTTGTACGATTCCAGCGAGTAGGCGATGTCTGCCACCTCCTGCGACTGTTTAGTTCCGACGTCAATGGAGGCTCCGTCGTCGCGCCGTCTTCCCGATTCAAAGCAGGGCAGTCGCCCACTCCTTCCTAAAGCTAAGTAGACATCTTGCTCCTTCTTTTCCTTTTTGGTTCTCAACGACAAAATATAAACAGATGCAGTCTAAACTCTCATTCGCATGTGACTCATACTATGCTCGTTCAACTCGAATTCCTATTGACACTTGTTCAACAATAGAGGTTGGTGTTCTACATGATAAAGCGTGCGTCTGTTATGTCTATCATGCTTATGTGAGTCTTATATCATCTGGAACTGATTATGCTTGGTATGAATGCTTACTAAAATGGATATCTGAAATGGAATTAATACCTTGAGAATGAATGTTGGTTGTCTGTTTGCCGCTGAGTTTAACGAACTGGAATGGCTGAAATAATTTAGCAGTTTTTGCTCTTCAATAAGTGCAGGTGATGCTAGGTATAAGATGGAAGAATGTAGCCAAAACTCACCTTAAAATGGCGGAGCACTAGATGAAGGTCCCTGCTTCTCCAAAAGCTTCTAAGTGTAAAAATGAGGAGAGTGGTGAATTGGGACTGAAGTGTGAGACTAAAAGAGGAGCTGTTGCTATACATTTGAGTGTGCTAGTGTAAGCTGCAGAGATAGGGTGGCTGAATGACTCCTGCTGTACTTTGTAGCAGGAGGGTGTAAAGGGGTGATGGTGTAGGTGTTGTAGGGGAAAGGGTGTAGCAGTGGCTGCTCTTGCAGCCCACGTTCCCTTCCCCTCATCTTTTCCTTCTTTCTCTTTCTTACGTTCCCTTCCCCTCATCTTTTCCTTCTTTCTCTTTCTTGTGTACTTGCTAGATTATGGTGTAATTAGGAAATATGAATGAAAGTTGATTGTGAGCAAAAGGTTGTAAATTTTGAGAATGAGATAGTGGTGAATAAATGAGATATATTCTTATGTCTCGGTGCTTCTGTAATATGAATCGCGTGCTCGAGCTCGTATCTATTTAAATAAATCCCGTGTTTCGACATATGATTTCCTGCATTGCTAGAATCGACAGGTTGTAAAATGATTCTAAATAAAATCCGTAGATTTAATTCATTCGTTGTTCTAATATCTAAATTAAATCCGCAGATTTAATTAACTCATGAGTCGGAAATAATCATCGACTTAAGTAATTATAAATAACAATATCTAGTTCCATCTCGCTTAAAAAAAATAACATGACTTCGCTAAGTCAGTTACAGCTTTTGAAATAATAACATCGATTGCTTTAACAATATAAATTCAGGATCATAAGCTGAATTCATATCGGATAATAACCGGTTTCATTCACTAATGAAAAATAATAAACACGCATTACTGGGTTTAATATATATAAAAGAGCGGGTCACTACACTATCCATATAGAATATCTGACAACAACATGTAAAAACAGATTACAAATCTCAATGTATAGAATTACGAATCAAAAAAACTAAATTTTGACAACACATACACAAGTCCAAGGAACAAAAATAAACTTGTGCATACTTATATTTGGAGAAAGGGACACCACAATCATTTCAAGACAGTAGAGGACCATCCACAGTATTTTAAAAGATCGATTGGAAACAATTTCACAAATCTTGAATATTTAAATGAAAAAAATTCGTAACCTTCCAACTAGGTTACGAACCTTGCGTTGTATTCTTTGATTAGACATTAGGGGACAATCCACAGTATTTTAGTAGATCGATTAGAAATAATTTCACATTTTCACAATCGTTTCATGACAAAAATCATTCATTTTGCCTCAAGGTGACGAACACAGAAATTAGCTTTCAAATACTTAAAAAAACAAACTAGCAAACAAACACAGAAATCGGACACTACAATAAAATCTCAAGGTTACGAACACAAAAAATCGAATAAAATCATTCATTTCGCCTCAAGGTGACGAACACAGAAATTACCTTTCAAATATAGAAGGAAAAAAAAAAACAAGCACAGAAATCGGACACTAGAATGGAACCCTAAAGTTACGAACCTTGTGTTGTATTCTTCATCTTCTCCATCGGACACTATACTGTGTAACCCTAGTCTCGCCATGGGAGAGTGTTTTTGATGTTTTTTTTTGGTGGGTTGAAATTTAAGAGAGAGAGATATATATATCCGATTAATTATACATTCAATTCATTCCACATAAATTAATTCTGATATGGAATAAAATCTTTCCATATCCATGGCTGCTAGTATCGGAGAAGACAATGAAAGTCAAAAAGTCAACAAGAGCATATTACACTTTTAACCTTCTGGATGTTTTAGTTACGAATCAGCAGTCCACCAACAATGAACCGTCAAATGCATTAAGATTGAATCTGGACCTTTGATTTTAGATGGATGGAAGGTAGGATTTTGTTCCTATTTTATACACTTAAGAGTGTTTTCATGGTAGCTCACCCCTATATATATATACATATATATATATATATATATATATATATATATGTATAATATCGCAAATAATATAACTTATTTATCTTATATACATGCATGAACAGAGTTTGGAGACTAATCTCCCCCAGGATGCACATAACTATAGCACCTTCCTCCGCCTCCACATGCGCTCAAATGGAACTTTTCTATCACCGAGGGATGAGAGAATAGATGTAAGTGTTTAAGTTTAATCAAATATTAATACATAGTGAAATGTATTTATTTTCTAACAATTATGCATTGTTATGTATGAAATTAGGCAGAGATTCGTCGCATTGCTGTTGAGACTGGACGAGAGGACCGGCTGGATGAGATCTACTTGGAGTTCGTACAGCCAGACAGGTCACGACTCTACGGCACTGGAAGTGCCGGTCGGAGCCAGGTTAGTAGGGGGTCTACTTGCAGCACTGGCGCTTCTAGGATGTCTCAGCAGTTGTATGAGATACGGACCTCTACGCTGGAGGAGACGTTGCAGAAGGCGGAAGAGGACAAGGCTGCAGAATGAGCAGAATTCTTGGAGCGGATGGCTATGATGGAGCAGTATATGAGGTAGACGGGTCAGCTACCTCCATCTCCTACTCATCATGATGATGATTAGGTCTCTGATCCTGGTCCATCGTCTTGACTTTTATATGTTTACATTTTGTTGAACTAATTATTTCCTATTTTGTAACAACATTACACTTGGCACTTTGTTTTTACATTTATGTTTTATTGAATGATTTATTTCATGTTTTGAAACAACATTACATTTAAAGTATGCAAATGAATTCAAAATACATTCCAATTACCAAATTAAAATACTTATGGTGTATAAACTAGATTGATTTAAAAAATATTAATAATAAATTAATAAATAAATATTTTTTCGACATAAAAATAAGGACAGAAACGAGCCCAATCCGTAATTAACAACATCTCTTGTCATCTCGACATATTCTAAGGTTATGAATATATGATATTATATATTGAAATAGACTTTAAATAAATTAATAGGTACTAGATATATCAATAATACGAGTGTTCTATACTAGTGACCACTCGAAAAGAACTTCAAGGTTAAGCGTGTTTGACTTTAGAGCACAACTAAGATGAGTGACCGACTGGGAAGTTCGTCTAACTTATGCAATAGTGTATAAATACGAAAATAAATTGTGGATATACAATAAAATAAATAAATAAAATAAAAAAAAATAAATTAAAAATTATTACCGAGGCAAGCCATCGCTGCTAATTCGTCGGTAATATTTCGGCCAAATCCAACCAGAGCGCCACCGACGTCCGGTCAACCAGCAGCCTCTACCGTCGGTAATTCTCCTCTAATTCACCGTCGTTCAACGGCGACAATACTGGTGGCGTCACCGCTGTTAATTGCCGGCGGCGTCCGATTGCCGCCGGTATAATCGACTTACCGACGAGGCATTCGTCAGCGGAAAATCGTCGTCGGTAACGCCGCCGGTAATGTATTTACCGGCCGCCGTGTCCCTATTACCGACGGGAAATGTCGTCAATAATCTCCCTTTTTTTGTAGTGGCTTTCCTTGATAATTGACTTGGGTTAATTTACTACGGTAAAATTGACTTCGTTCTCTTGCGAGTCAATTTAGGTGTTTTAAGTTGGAACATATAGCATTAACACAAAAACTGTGTTAGACATGAAATTTGTATGAGATCTAAATTTTATTTAATTCAAATTCTTAAATCTCATGTTGATGTACGTTTCAAGTTAATATAATCTCACAACAAAAATTCTTTCTTTCGACCCAAATGCATGTGAAGTTGGTGGATCAAACATCCTCCAAACAACATAAAAAAATTTAATGAAATAAGATGGACAAGAAGAACTCAGCACATAAACCTATATACATATATATACACACACTCATCATTTCAATACAAAATTTGTAGATCCCTTTGAATAAAAACTATACATATATATCCAAATGTTATTGAAATTTCCAAGGCAGACACTGAAGTTTGGAGCAGGATCCTTTCCATGAAACTGTACACGATTCTTCTCCACCATTACAGCACTTGCATACCAGTCCTAGTGTTGCAAATGTTCTGTTTTTGCCTGTTCATCATCATTATCAACACAGCATGAGAGTGAGAGAGAGAGAGAGAGAGAGAGAGAGAGAGAGAGAGAGAGAGAGAGAGAGAGAGGGCGAAGGTACAAGACAAGATGTTACCTAGTTGCTGTCGGAAGGGAATTGTCCGAGTTTCACCTCTGCTGGTTTCTTGAATTGCTATACATGCTACAAGCAAAAGTAAATACAAGTTCCTTCTTGTCCGAAACAAACCCATAGAAATTAAAATTCGATTTGGGTTTTTTGTGTGAGTGATTGAGCTTCAATATATTGATGAGTTTGTGTCGCTGTAGTGGTGTGGTGATTTGATTATTAGCAGAAACAAGGCGTAATTATAATTTATAAAGCAAGTTGCTTTCTCTACGGGTCTTTGACTCTTTGATTAAGTTCTAGAGAGCCCCCATTTCTAGAAGCACAATCCAGACAAAATAAAGCCGACACCTTCTTACGTGTCCCTTTCTATTTGGAACCTTTCTCATCTTTAATATTGCAGCAACTTGTTTTCGGAGAGTTATTTTATTTCTATTTTTCAAAATACTGAGTTGATTAAGAAATGATTCTTCATAAATGCAATGTGCAATTACACGAAATACAATTGGAGGTTCAGGCAATCGTCAATAACAACACGCTTTCGACTATGTTTGTTATATAATAAGTCTCCTCAAAATTATTTACTCAAGAGTTTCTAGAAAGAGTACATGTCTATATCCTAAATCATTTTATAAAATTAATTAGAACTTTCTTATCTCAGGCTGGCGACACTAACCATACCAATTAAAAAAAATACCATGTGCCACAATCTCCTAAAGCATAGTCCACCGAAAAAATAAAAAAGAATACAGTACAAAATATATTCAGGAGGTATTTAGATAAGTAAGAATGTTGTCTCTTAGAAATCTATGTATCTATATATATAAAGCTAAGTAAGAATGTTGTTTCTTAAAATCTATATATATATAGGGAAGGACTATCGTGAAAATACTTCTTAAAATAAAAATAATTTTTTTTCAATATATGAATTTTATATAGAACACGTATGGATTCATCCAACAGGATTACAAATTGTGAAAATTAAATTTTTGTTACCTTTGGGATTCAAATTCAGGATCACGAATTCATCCAATAGCGTTACGAATCAACCGTGGATCTTGATGATCTAAGGACTGAAAATTGTTTATATTTTATATTTTAAGAAGTATTTTTATTTTAGCCCTCCCCTATATATATATATATATATATATATATATATATATATATATATACTCCCTTCGTCCCGACCAAGACGCTACATTTGCTTTTCGGCACGTGATTTAAGGAGTTGTAGATTAATGTTTTAAGTGTGTAATAATAAAGTGATAAAGTAGGAGAGAGAAGGTAATAAAGTGATAAAGTAAGAAAGAGAAGATAATAAAGTGATAAAGTAGGAGAGAGAAGAGAATAAAGAAATACTTAATTAGTGTTAATTAAGTGTTTAAAATTTCTTATTTTTGCCAAATATAGAAATGTAGCATCTTCGTTGGGACGGCCCAAAAAGGAATATGTAGCATCTTGGGCGGGACGGAGGGAGTATATAATATGGGGGAGGGCTATTCAAAAAACTCTTCACATAATTCAAAAGGGGCATAATAGGTAGTTGACTTTTAATTCTCTCTTACTTAGTTACGCTATTCTGAAACTGCCGCTATTAAATATGAAAATGAAGGTTTGATCAGTTCACTTGAGTATATATCTCAACAATCTTTTATGTATATTCAAACATATTGCGTATGAAATCCAATTTGATTTGATCTCTCTGGAATTCAGACGGATACTTACAGCGTGAATTGAGTGTGTCGTGCACGTGAATTTAATATAGAAAAAGCTCCATGTATAATCTTTATAGCTCGACATGAATATGATGCAATCGTGTGTGAATCATTCGTTGTCTGCGTATGAATTTTATTATAGTATCGAAATGAATATGTGAATCATTCGGTGTCTGCGCATGAATTTTTGGGTACTTCTCAAAATTCTTGCGCAGACAGATAGTTTTTTTTTGTTTTTTTTTTTAAGTTCTTTGTTTGCGTGTTTATGTATCCTAGAAAATAATTGGGATCAAATCTGTAATTGAAATTGTATCCCACGATTCCCTCAAATTAAGAAAATGATAATTACTGAAAAAATAAAATTACCTTTCTAACCTAATGTGAAATCAGTGTGTAATTCATCAACTAAATATGGCCAATATCTAACCGTCCAATATTGAAGATCTAATGGTTTATATTGGTTCTTATTTTAGCCCATAGAAACAGATATATAAGTAGAGTATGGAGAAGCATTGAACATGTCATTAACATGTCAGTAAATGGGGTTGAACATACCAATGATTTGTTGAACATTTGGGGGTTTGGGGGGTCGAACCCTGTATAAGTTCAACACAATTCCGCGTTGAACGTTAAACGAACGAACGCTGACCGTTAGATTAGATAAGATCAACGGCTAAGATTAAGACTCTATACTTTGAAAATATTTATGTTTCTATTGAACTTTCTCCTATATATATATATATATATATATATATATATATATATATATATATATATAAGTTGAGTATAAGTCATTTCGCGCCAAAACACTCCTACCATTTAACTAATGTGACTATGTATTACTCCCTTCATCCATGATAAGTGTGGTCTTTTTGCCATTTTCGTTCGTCCACAATAAGTGTGGTATTTCTATTTTAGAACATATACCTTTATACTTTTACTCTCATTCACACACTATATTTACAAACAAATCATCTAAAAATAAAATCAGAAATTTATAAATCAATTCAACTGTGGAGCACAAGTTTGACATCCAACAATCTATTTTTTTTTTTTTTGGAGTCAAATATCCAACAATCTATTGGGTAAACAAAAAATTAATCTTATTCATTAAATAAAATACTGGGCAAATAGAAATTTTTATGGTTAATACTAAATATTGAGATTTGGAGTGGATTTCAAAATTGAATTCGCTGCTTGGCCTCCAAGCTTCACCCCCTATAAATTTCCATCTTCACTCCCACATTTCATATTTGTAGTAGATTCATGTGCTATTAGCATATGGGTTGAGAGGCATTGGCAGCTGCTATCGAATCCCCTAAAGGATGGGTCGAAGCCGAAAGAGGCGACGTGACGGGAAATAATGGGACATGCAGCAGCGCACTGAGTTGGAGTGGGGACGCAGGGTGCTGTTGCGGAGATTTCGAGGAGAAGCGAGGTGGGCGCCGACAACAGGAGGAGGCAAGCAACTTCGATCGATGAAAAACAGAGAGAGTAAGAGCATCTCCAATGCAAGTATCTTAGAGGAGTGTCTTAGAAGGTGGTCCCCACCTAAGACACACCCCTCTCCAATGCATTGTGTCTTAGATGGGTGCTTAGATCCTCATTTCCACAAAATTCACATTTCTACACTTTTATTTTTAAAATTCATATTTTATTAAAATTAAAATTCTACATTACAATAATTTAAGACATAATTTAAATACAATGAAAAAAATAAAAATTACAATAATTTTCTAGGGCTCAATCGGACCAAAACGAGACCAAATGTGCTCCTTCAAGTACAAAGTGAGGCGAGCATGCATCTCCGTGTCTCGCATGGATGCTTGTCATGCAACAAATGCACAAAAATTCGGCGGAGCACCGGCACGAGGTTGAGATGCGGCGCTACTTGAAGCTTCGTTGGCGTCTTCTTCCCACTGTGTTGCGTGCTTGCCTTCTTCTTCGATGATCATGTTGTGCAAAATTATGCACGTGAACATGATGTCGCTCATCGCCTCCTTGCTCCAAAGACGAGATGGGCCTTTGACGATTGCCCAACGAGCTTGAAGGACGCTGAAGGCTCGTTCAATATCCTTGCGAGCTGCTTCCTGCATCACTTTGAACCTCTTCCCCTTCGGATCCGTCGGATGTGTAGGACTCTTCACGAATACAGGCCAATTGGGATAGATGCCGTCAGTCAAGTAGTACCCACTTGTGTAGTAGGCGTTGTTGACTTGATATGTGACCGGCACCCCCATTCCTTGCAGCCGATCGTTGAACAACGTCGAGTTGTTGAGCACGTTGATGTCGTTGTTCGAACCAGGAGTGCCAAAAAAAGCATGCTAGATCCATAGATCTTGCGATGCGACGGCTTCGAGGATGATGGTCGGTTCCCCCTGATCGTCGCGAGTGTATGCGCCTTGCCATGCCGTTGGACAATTCTTCCACGGCCAATGCATGCAATCAAGGCTCCCTAGCATTCCCGGGAAGCCGTGCTTCGCTTCGTGCATTTGCTAGAAGCCGTTGGCAGTCAGCGGAAGTCGGCCTCCTCAAGTATTCCGCACCGAAGAGTTGAATAATGGCTCGACAAAATCTGCGCAAGCACTCCAACGAGGTGGACTCTGCAATTCGGAGATACTCGTCGTATTGGTCCGCTGCCCCACCGTTAGCTAGCATACGAACAACAACAGTGCATTTTTGCAATGGCGTGAAGCCGGGTCTCCCAAGTGCATCCGTGCGTTGTTGGAAGTATGGATCGGATGCGACAGCATTAACGATACACAAAAACAACGCACGACGCATCCGAAATCGACGACAGAAGATGTTGTCGGGGTAGACCGGATTTTCATCAAAGTAATCCGCGTGCAAACGTAGAGCGCCGGCTTCACGGTCCCGACGAATGTAGGCCTTCTTTGCCACGCTTCGTCGCCGACGACGAGGTTGCTCATCTGGATCACCAATATCTTGAACAATTTGGTTAAATTCTTGCACAAGATTGGAAAATTCTTGAGCACGTCGCTCGTCCTCGTGGCTTGATGAGGTGGAAGACATTTTTTGTAGAGAATTTTTTGATGTGGAGATGATTTTTAGATAATAAAATGAATGGAATTAAGTTGTGATATATATAGATAAAGGGGGGGAAAAAAATTTAAAATTGGTGAATTCAACCGTTGGCCCAACGGTCATTTAAAAAAAAATATTTCAAACAGTCATTTGTTAAAAAAAATAAAATGAATTTTGATTTTTTTTTAATTGGGCGCGTCCGGAGGACGCGCCATCACTACAAGAAAAACGCTCATAGATGACGGCTAAAAACCGTCATCTATGCCCTTTCAGAACTGTCAAGTATAGTGGTGTCAAGAATAACCCCTAGTATAGATGACGGTTAACAACCGTCATGTATGACCAGTTTTCTTGACGGTTCTGTATCTATACTTGACAGTTTGAAACCGTCAAATATTGTACAATACATGATACTCATATTTTTTTTCTTGACGCTTTTTGACCGTCATGTAAAACCGATAAGCGTCATGTATATTAACATATACGACAGTTTTTGACCGTAATTAATTGCTTGAAAACCGTCATTTTTGGGCGTTTTTTTGACATATTTTAGGTATATATATAGATGACAATTGAAAACCGTCATCTATGCTTTTTCATAATTTGAATATAATATTTCCTATTTTATTTATTTTTCCTGTTTTTATATTTATAAATATGAATTCATTGTACCATAAAATAACAAACTAACACATACTAAAAATGCTCATTTAAACATTGATAACAACTAATAATCCAACATCCACAAAATAAGATCCATTGTTTTACAACATCTCCCAACACCATAATGAACATCTAAAAAGCTACACCATAATAGTATTTTTCATAGAGAATCCTACATTCAAAATCCACAAGTCATAATAGTTCCCAGAAGCTTTCGAAAGGTCAAAGAAAGCAAGAACTTCTCCATGTCAGAAAAAGCTTTCAATAGGATCCATGATTCATGATTCATGATTCGAACCTCGTTGAGTTGATGTAGGAGAAAAGGGCGAGGCCATCGGAAAAGTTGATGTGTGAAGAGAAAAGGGCGAGGCCATCGGAAAAGTTGATGTGTGATGCAGGGAGAACACGAGGATCAGCAAAAATTTTATTACCAGAAGCCTCATTGTTAGCTAAAACCATCCCTACTGCACCAGCCAAGGCAGCTTGCTCGCCCTTGTCAACTCTCGCGTTGTCCCCTCGTAGGCACAAAAGGAAATATATTTAGAGTGGTGATCTTTAAGTCTAACTTTATGCCTAATACTCAAAATCATGAATTTAAAAAGATAAAGAAAACGTATACTGAAGAAGTTTATAAAACAATTCCACAAGCTTCATTCTTTCTAACAGAAACCAAACAGATGTGCCTAAAGGGCATATAGCAGTTTATGTAGGAGAAGTTCAGAGGAGAAGGTATGTGGTGCCTTTATCGTACCTCAACCACCCTTCATTTCAAGCGTTGCTGCGACGAGCTGAGGACGAGTTCGGCTTCAATCACCCCATGGGAGGCCTCACGATCCCCTGCAACGAGAACGCGTTCGTTGAAGTGACTTCAAAAATGCAGCTGTGGCATGCGTGAAGAGAGCAAGCATTAATTCAACAGTTTTTGAGGACTCATTATTTATGTATATAGTGTTCCAACAATATATAGCTGCAGTGTTTGTAAACAGATCATGTAGTGAGAATTCGGCTTAATCATCCTTCATTTCAAGGCTTGTTGCACCGAGCCGAGGAAGAATTCGGCTTCAATCACCCCACAGGAGGTCTAATGATTCCATGCAGTGAGAATGCCTTTCTTGAACTAACTTCTACGATACAAGAAACCACTGAAATGTTCCTAAAGGTCATCTGTGACAGGATCATCAGATGGAGAAATATGAGATTTCAATAGCATACCTAACAATCATGCTTTTCAAGACATGTTATGTCAAGCAGAGAGATAGATTCTCATCATCAGATGGGCAGTCCGGTATCCCCTGCAACGAGGAAGCCCTATTCGAATTTCATGAAGCTATGAATAAAATTCAGTATGCTTCACAATTTTGACAGCTGAGCTCTTTCATCATTGAACAATATTTGCTAACCCCTGGAAAACAAAAGGCAATTAAGTACCCTACTCCATATGTTTTTCAACAACCAAAATCCTGCAAATAAGAGATAGAAGTTTCAATTTAGCACCTGCTGCTGTAAGGATGAGCTTTCCTGTTAACTTCCAGTCAGAATCTCCAAGATGAACATAAACATTCTCAACCTTTATGCTTCTTTGATTTGCAAGAAATCAAACCGAACAAATCCAGAGAACGGCTAAAGAGAACTATAACAAATCTGTCGAGAGTTTAAACACAATCCGGTAGGAAATAAAGCAGGACGTTTTCGTATTTTAAATGAGTTTTTCTTCATTACAGTGCCCTATTCATTCATCACCATACAATTCCTGGTAGAAATGCAGCAGATACAGGGTTGGGATTAAGTGAGAATTATACATGAACAAATCCATGAAATTCATGAAAAAATCAATGAAATCCATGAACAAATAAATGTATCACATGAACAACCACATTAACTGAATGTGGCTGTTCATGTGTTACATTGTTTTGTTCATTGATTTTATTGATTTATTCATGTATTCTCATTTCTCAGTGGTTCTCCATTCTCATTTTATATAGTGGTTCTTATTTGTAACTTCTCCCAATACATATATCAATCTATAGGAAGGTCTACAATTGTGAAGTTATAAGGACTCAAAGAGACAGTAATTTGACTGACTCTAGATTCATCCCCATATTATTTATGCTATACATTTCAAATTTCTATTACAAAATTCCTTCAGAAAATAAATACCAAATAACAATCTGCATCAGCTCTGAACAGCACAAAACCATCTGCAAAATCTACAGTCTAGGGCAGCTACAGGCAGAAAAAAATCAAGGTTTCTCAGAGAGCTCATAGTGACAATTTATACTATTTTTTTCTGATTTATAATAAAATTAATTAACTGAAATTAAAACAAAATTAGCTGAAATTACATACCTCAAACCGGTGGCTGATTCCCTGCAGAGACGGCGGCGGAGGTGTGATGGCGAAGGACAGCGGCGGAGGCTGAATTCCTGCTGGTACAGATCGGCCGGTGAAGGAAGATCTTCACGGCAGGGCAGAAGGACGTCGAGGCGGAGGTGGGCGGAGGTCGAGCGACGCGTTATAAAATGGTGGCCGGAGACCTCGATTCAATGCAAATCAAAGACCCAAATCTCTCACCTAAACCTCTCTCGTCCCTCTCCTTTCCATATAACCTCCGGAGAGCTGGTGGCCGCGATTTAGGGACCTAGGGTTTGGGAAAATAGGTTGTGGCGCTATCGCTTGAGATGCGGGCGGCGACGGCTGTAATTGAGCAGTGGAGATAGAGAGAAATGCGGAGGCGCGGCGTGCTGGCTGTGTTGTCGTCGGAGCTGGGTAGGAGAGGCGACGATTTCACTGTGGTCGACGCGACGCGGTGCGAGGCAACGGTGAGGCTGAGAGAGATATGTTTTGGGACTGAGAGAGATAGCGGCGCGTTACAAACGAGAGAGAGAGAGTTAGGTTAATTTTTTGTACTAATAAATACATGACATTTTGAATAAATGTCATGTATAACATTTAAATTAACGCACATACATGACGCTTTGAAATAAATGTCATGTATACTATGAATAAACGACGCTCATACATGACGCTTTTACTAAAAGTGTCAGCACAGTGTCATGTATTCTATACATGACACTGCATACATGACATTTTTTTTAAAAAGCGTCATGTATACCAAAAAGGCGCTCATACATGACGTTTTTTCATAAAAAGCGTCATGTATGCAGTGTCATGTATACTCATTTTTCTTGTAGTGCATACACAATTGCCCTTCGCCCTGTGTCTTAGCCAAGACACGGCCTCGCATCCCGCTGCGTCTCCAGTGCGGCGGCCATCTGATCTTCGACCCGGATCGAGGCGCCGCTCGATACCAGCGCTGCGGATGCTCTAAGAGGCTACAGACGAGAGCGCAGCGCGAGACAGTGAGTGAAACGAGGATTTTGAAAGTGAATGTGAAATGAGGATTTAGAAGGTGAATGTTGAGCAGAAGTATTTGTCAATGGTGATTAAGAAAAAATTAAAGAAAAAGATGCAGAAATAAACTGAAGAAGAAGAGCAGCGCTAGAAGATACCAAATAGAGATTAGGGTTGCATTTACACTATTTTCATTTTACACAAAAACTTGGGTACACCCGGGTGTACCGTACAATCGGGTTGACCCACACCCAGATCCTGACCCGTATCTTAATCCAAATTCACATCTTGACTCAAATCGTGTAAATGACACTATTCAGTTATACAAATGACGCTGCCTATAATTGACACTATTTGGTTATATAAATTACATTGTAACATTTTAAAATGTTATAGTGTCATTTTTAATCTTATAGTGTTATTTAAAATATTATATTGTCATTTACAATCTTATAGTGTCAATACAGAAAGTGTCATTTATGTTTTTTAATAGTGTCAATTTATACACAGTGTCATTTACAATATTATGGTGTCATTTATACGCAGTGTCATTTGTATAAGAGAATAGTGTCAATTACATACAGTGTCATTTGTATAACTGAATAGTATCGTTTACACGATTTGGATCAAGTTGCGGGTTTGAATCAAAATGAGAGTCAGGCTCTAGATGCGGGTCAACCCAATTGTATGGTACTCCTGGTTGTACCCAAAACCACCTCTTCATTTTATAGTCGTTATCTTTATTTTGTATTTTTGTTTTGATTGTTGAATTAATTTTTTTATTATTTGGGCTTTTGATTTTGAGCTAATTGAGTATTGACTTTTAACTATAATATATTGGGTGATTCTATTCATAGGCCCTATTTTACTCTTTACAGTCTCCTTTCTAAAATAATAATAATAATTAAATAAAATTTTGCTATTTTACCCTATATTCTATAGCCTCCAAATTAAATTAAATTTATTGTTTCAATTTCTTTTTAATCACAAATTAATGATGGTCTTCGTTATCAAGAGAGAAAGGAAACAAGTCAGTTCCATGTTTGTAGGTGGGCGTACTGCTACAGAGTGATTTCTAAGCATTTAGCATCTACTCCCTCAGCAACCTCATTATCATTATGAAATAAGTAGAATGAATGATGGTAACTGCAATTCATGTGTATACGCTTTCTTTTAAGAGAGATGCACTTAGATATGCTCAAAATGGCTAAGATATGTCTTCCGCCTATTACTCAGTATATTATTGCAGTAGCTAGGTAAGAAATATTTGATTGATATATCCAGCCAACAAATCTTCTTTATTTTTATGGGGCGTGCGGGGTTGTACTACATAGTATATATTGATATCCCAGAATTACAAGTGCGCGTGAATTTGTTAGGGCGAGTAGAGAAGGGAAACGGGATGACTTGCTAATCGTTTGATTTCAGAAATTTCAAGAAAAAGTTAGGAAGACACGGTATTGATTTTGTTTATGGTTCTCAGAATTTTGAGTTGGGGGCTATACAGTTTTTTCTAGGGTTTATATGCATTAAATAAATTTATTAATTTAAAATTTAATTTAATTTGGAGACAATAAAATATAGGATAAAATAATAAATTTATAATTAATTATTATTAGTTTTTTTTAAAAGGTGCTATAAGGAGTAAAATGGGGGTTATGAATAGAATCACCCTAATTTATTTTGTACTTTTAAGAGTCCAAAATTATAATATTAAATGTGGGTTGTTACTTTTATTTTATCAATGTCAAAATTATTAAATTAAGTGTTGGCTATTTTGTTAAATCTAATTAATTTCTTTAAATATCGATTGTTGATTTATAATAGTTTGACTTTTAATTTAAGGATATTTAAGCCAATTGAGGGTTTAAATTTTTCATATTAAATGTGGGTGGTTGATTCCTACAAAAATTACTGAGTTATTGAATATTATGCATTATTTTCATATACTTTAATTATTAGCTTTATTTCTTATCTATTATAGCTAGGGTCAAAATAATAATAATAATAATAATAATAATAATAATAATAATAATAATAATAATAATAATAATAATAATAATAATAATAATAATAAGAGTTAATTGCATATAAATTACTGAACTTTTAACAAATTCTCATTTTGCACATGAAGTTTAAATTCTTTATTAAAATTACTCAACTATTAATTTCTTCTCATTTTGAATATTTATTCATTTTTCGACCAAATTTTGGGTTTGAAATGACGTCGTTTTCATCCAACTATACATTACAATGTCAATTCTATTCTTTCACACGATCATATTTATGCTACGCAAGCATATTCATGAACGAGTATATTTATGCCATGTCACCACGATGAAAAATGAGCAAATATACAAAATGAGAAGAAATTAATAGTTGGGTAATTTTAATAAAAATGAGAATTTGTTGAAAGTTCAGTAATTTATATGCAATTAACCCTAATAATAATATAAGTTACATACTTTAAATAAAATAAAACAAAAATTGAGGATTAATAAGTAATTTAAAAAAATATATAGGTAAAATTAAAAAATATATATAATAAAGAATATAGATAGAACATTTAATAAAAAGAATACATAAAGAGTACTTTTTAAATCATCGATTATTAGTGACAATAAAATATGCAACTTCAATTTTATTATTGAAGATGCATGCACCTAATTTCTTAATTTTTTGGGAAAAGAAGAAGAATTTCTTATTTTTTTGGGAAAATAGTAATGCAAATTTAATGATTCGTCTTCACTTACTTACAACAATAATAAATTAATGAATAAATAATTACATATATTTTATCTGTATAATTAAAAAGAAACATGATCTAATTCATAAAACTCTAACTACAGGAATCCTAATTAAATAAGGAAGCTGCGTGAATGGTATTATAAGATTTTTAAAATTTAGAGACTTAACTGTTTATCAATTTAATAAGACATATTCAATTTTTTTTTTTTAAAAAAAACAACTCATGAGTTAAATATAAGGTTATCTGCGGATCCAACTAATTAAGTAAATTTTTCAGTCAAACTTTAATAATATATTTTTTATTATATGTTTAAATAGGATTTCAAGTTATTTTGTTATTGTTCTTTTTAGAAGCAAAATTTATTGATGTTTTTCTTATGGGTTAAATTATTATATTATGATATAATATGTGTATGAAATTATATATGGATTTCATTATTTTTATTGGCGATCAATAACATTATTTCAAATTAAACGAGCATTGTCATAATATATAGAGTTAGCCTCTCTGTAGCTCGCATAACTAAAAAAATACTACTGGCTAGCTATCTTCCTCAAGTAATGCTTGGGAAGTTGGAAATTAAATGCTCTATTCTGCCAAAATAAATTTACCAGCGGCAACAATTTCGCAACCTGGTGGTTCCACACAGTCGACTCAATATTATGATACAGGAAACCAACGAAATCATACATACTCTTCCGTGTGCATGTTGACTCAACAGACGATGTAACATGCATCCATCAATATAGGTATGAGTACACACGGGAAAAACAAAAAAGTTAATATTACATTTGTCCACAAAAAATAATTCTAGTAAAGGACTACACAAGTTTTAATAAAAATAATTATTGTATTGTGAGTGGAGAAATGATCCAACTTAAAAAGTAGTGTTTATAATGATAATTAATTGTATTGTTAGCAGAGAATATGACCCACCCTGTGATAGATAGTTTTCAAAAATAAAAAGAGGCCAATTTTTGTGGACATCCCAAAATAACAAAAATAAATTATTTTTGTAGACGGATGGAGTATTTATAGAATGGATTGAAATTCTAACATAAAAAATAAAAATAAAAAATTGTATTTAAAGTAATATTACTTGAGTGGCAAGCAACCATGATCTCTGAGTCGATGACACCTCATATGCCTTCACATAAGAAATTTGTGATTCCCAGTCCTTATACCTGTTTTAAGCGGTAAGAGCACCCGCATCGCGGGTACTCGAGGGCCTCCTCGAGGAGATGGCTGGCTTCGAGGAGGGCGATGCAGCGTGGAGTTCCTCGAGGACTCCTCGAGTTATCGAGGAGCCTCGAGTAGGCGCGTGCTCTGCACGCGCCATAATTAAAAAAAAAAAAAAAAATCCTATTTCAATATTTTCGACCGTTTCTTCATTATTTTATTTATTTTATTAAAGTTTTATGTAATATTTAGGATTTTATAATTAATGCAATTTAAATTTGTAATAAATTGTGTTATTTAAATTTGAGAAATAAAATTTAAATGAAAAACATAAAATCAAAACTAATATTATCAAGGAGGCTATCAAGGAACCCCAATGCAGCACTACCTACTCAATAACACAAACACTATCAAGTAGGCTATCAAGGAGGCTATCAAGGAGGTCCCAATGCGGATGCTCTAAGTGTCTTTCCCGCTTTTCAAACATCTTCATAAGCTTCCCGTATAGCTTAGTCCACTCATCATCAAAATACAACTACGTAAAAATAATTAAGAAAAAATAATATAATTAATACGTACAAAAAAATCTATATTTTTTATACTTACGAAAAAATCGTAGTCCAATATGATGGCTTTCTCTCCAGTAACACCATTACATAAGTTTGCACTACCGATTAGCCTATGCCTCAATGCCATAATGTACAGATTGATTATCCGCATAATTAAGTTACAAATAAGAAAAGATATACTAATATATGATCGATCATGTAAAAATAAATTCCAAAACACCCACCCTTATCTCGAGGTTCCCTATTAGATTTCGATTACAATCTAGAAATCGAGAGCAAGCTCAAATCCATTCCTTGAACGACCATCATCCTGTACCAACCATTCACGGCTACATCCAAAAAAATCAGAAAAATGTTTCCTTGTTTTCGTCGACATAAAAGGAAAGAGAAGAAGAAGAAGAATAATAAATGAGAAGGAGGTTCGAGATCTGTGTGTACTTGGACAGTTGTATTGAAAGTTAAGGCCGAAAATGGCTTCAATTATTTAAGCTGGTGTTGAGCTGTATGCCAATGCCATTGTCGTTTTCGGATTAAAACAAAGAAAACGACAATAGCTAAAGTTACGATAAGCCATTCTACATGTTTGGCAATTTCCTGACTGCCACTGAGGCGGGTCCGTTTTGCTCATAACTCGGATGATCCTATAGGGTCTGCACCTGTTCGGCCGCTGAAGATGGAGTGGTCGACGAAGAGCTATGAGTTTGTGTCTCTTCGCGTCTCCTGTCCGAGTGAGAGCGTGGATGAGGTGTAAGCATATACGCATCCCCTAATCTAATCTATCTTCTTCTCGAACCAACGCTTGATCTTCAGAAACAACTTTTTCTCAATATTTCTCTCAATTCTTGTGCGGATATATTCCACTTCTCATCGAACCAACGCTTGATCTTCAGAAACAACTTTTCCTCAATATTTCTCTCAATTTTGGCCTCACTCTCATGAATCATACCCTGCAGCCGTGCTCACTAATCATGACTACTGTTTATTTGGTGCTTATGTCTCGAATCTCTACTGCCTTTGTGAGGCCTACAATTGAAATCTACGGGGTGATCACGACCACCGTTCTGTGCTCGAGACGACTACTGCTTGATGAGGATGATGGTGGTGGTCTTTGGCGCTTGCCAGAATCTCGCCTCGTCCAATTGCGACGTCGTGGCTCAACATGAATGGAAGCTTGACCACGAGCTTCGCCTCTCACGCGAGGGTTAGGCTGCCCCCCTTGCCTAAAGAAGGCTTCCAGCTGACATTTAACCCATCGGTGTATGTTACCCATTGCCGGTACACTGTCGTCGACTCGTAGTCATCGGGGCTAAGATAAAACAATCTTCTCCCTTAAATAAACATAAAATAAACATAAACATGTTATTTATTAATTTTCAAAAAGTATAATATCTATATATATATAAAAGCTCAACCTTAACCAATATGGCATTTTGGCGGGAAAATGAAGAAACCTTTTAACCAACATGTAATATCAATCATTTTATCATTTTATTATCCACTAGACTATCACTTTCGAAACTTGGTCTTCAAGAATATACCTTTTAAATATGCTAATCCGTCCTTTCCTGATATGTTCTTGGAGAACAAGTATACTTAGCCTCCACGTTTTGAGCTCTATTAAATAAGATGAAATTTGCACTCAAACAACAATCATGGTTGCTCTACTCATCGGAGCATTTGAATTTACCAACAAAATTCTTCCATTATCGCTACTGCCAGTGCTACTGCAACCACCAACACCACCCAAACCCCAAAACCACGACGACAACTAGAGAAGAAAAAGAAGAGAAAGAAGAAGCAGCAAGTTTTTTTTCTAAATAGACCTTGAACAATTTCAAGAACTTGGCTTTCACTGATAAAAGAAGTAGAAGTTTGAAGCTTTGATTTTATTTCTCTGCCTTTCAACTTGCTATGTTGTCGCGCCTGTAAGTACCGAATTGAGTCGAGTCAGGGAAAGGGGGGGCAGCAGCCTCGGCACCACCGCGGTTGCCGAAGAAACGAAGACGGTGGCGGCGACATCTTTGTCGTCGCGAGGAAGGAGTCAGCACCGCGTGGGGTAGCGTCTTTACCAAGATCGGAGAGTTGCGAGACAGAGAGAGAGACCCAGAGGGTGTTTCCGATTGAGGGAGTCGGCGGTTGTGATTGGGGTCTGGATTCTGGAACGGCGCGGCAGCTCACCGCTATCGATTCGCCGGAGAGAGATGGCGGTCGGTGCCTGTGTGCGGGCGCCGCCGTCTGTGGTGCGTGTCTGGTCACGCGAGAGAGAGAGAGAGAGAGATAAGGTGTGTGTGTGCATCTCTGCGCCTGTGATGTGTGCATGTGATGAGAGAGAGGGCAGCCGACGGCTCTTCGCCGGAGAAAGAGCCGCAGCGGCGGATTTGTGAGGAAGGGCGAACCAACTTAAGGAAGAAGAAATGAGAAAAAAAAAAGTGGCTCTGTAATATTAGGGGAAGAAGCGATGCTGATGAAGGGAATGATATTAGGGATTTTATTTGTTTGAATTTTTGATGTGTTGATGGAAGGAAGAAGAAGATTTATGTAGAAGTCGAAAAAAAAAAAAAACAGAGATGAAAAAGAAGACATGGGAGGCGCAAGTTGAAGATGAAGAAATTAGGGCTACCCTCTTACCTTTTATAATTCTAATATTTTATTTATTTGTTTGTTTGTAATCATGGGCATTGTTAACTTTTTGGCTCTATTTTTGTTTAATGGAGTATATTATTTCATTGATTTTGTGTGAAAGAAAAAGAAGATTAATTTGGGCTCTATTCTAATTTTTTTAATCAGGGGCTTTGTTTGTTAATTTATTTCGTTAATTTTTTCCTTGAATTTGGGTTCTATCCTAATTTTGTTAATTTGGGGATTTAAGTTGCAATAAAAAATAAATCAACTTTCAATTACATGACATATTAAAAACTATAACACAATAATAATTAAAACAACATTTATAATATAAATACAAACAACATAATTGTAATTTTTGCTTATTTAATATAGTAATAAATTTAATATCTTTTATTTAATTATAATATTTAAATTTCAATATAATACTTATGTCATAAAAAATTAGTAATTGAATTTTTTTTGGAGTGAATGTATAATTTGAAAGAAATTTATATGTACGATAGAAGAAATAGAAAAAATAGTTAGAAAGAGAATGTTTAAAATTATATATATATATATATATATATATATATATATATATATATCTGAATTTTTTCAATAAGTTATTAGCATATTTATATATGAATTTCACGGTATACATTGGTTATAAATAAGATGAAATTCATATATGAATTCTTTCAATAAGTTATTAGCATATTTAAATGAATTCTTATTGAATTTTTGCAATAAGTTATTCTTATAACCAATGTGTTTTAATTTTTGATTAGTCTGTTGTGTAATATTGCAAATATCCTAAGGATATTTTTCAAAATTTGGGCCTCAAACAATTTGGGCGATAAACTAAATTGATACTTAGAAAACATGGGCTCAAAACATGGAGCCAAAATTCAAATTTCGAATTTTAAAATTTAACCTAAATTTTGCCTATAAATACAAGTAGCATCTGCTCATTTCTTCTGTTTATTTTCAAAATTTATTATCACAATGCAGACTTTCTCTCTCTATTCTTGGTTGTTCTAATTCTTTGTTATGTTTTTTATTTTTATGTTTTTAACATTTTTAAATATAATATAAGTATAATAAGAAATATATATTATAGCTTATTTTGTGAAGGAAATTAAAAAATGACCACATTATTACAAAATGATGTATATAAATAATCTTTAAATAATAAAACTCAGTTATTGAAATGCAGGGAATTAATAATCAAACTCTCACTTGATTTGGAGGGAAGAGTGTTTTGAGTAGATTGTAGTATAGGTGGCCAAAAAAACTGAAACCGAGAATCAAATCGTGAAATCGAACCGTCCGGGACGGTTCTAGAATCGAAACCGTGTTAGACGGTTCCGAAGCGAAATCGAAACCATGTCCAGTTAGTTCAGTTTCAATTCCACAAACCTGAAGTCGGCGGTTCTCGGTTAGGAACCATAACCAAACTGTGGAACCGCGAACCGCCTAGAATTACCCCTAGAATCGGCGGTTCCAGGTTCGGACCGTTATTATTATTATTATTATTATTTAAATATTATATTTGGAAGTGTTATATGAAATGTAAATAATATTGAACCATTTATTTAGGTTATAAATGGTTGAGGTTTAGTAAGAATTAAATGTGAGAATGAGAAATAAGGATTGATCATTTTATTTAGATTGTGAAAGGTTGAAATTTAGTAAAATTCGATGTGGAAGTCATGTGCATTGAAAAATATAATTTCATGTGCATCTTTTAATACCAGATCCAGATTCATTTTATTTTCATAGATCCAGTAAAATAGATAATAAAATATATTTGATATTTAAAATTTACATTTTAGATGGTAAACATATTTAGTTATATGATTTTTTTTTTAAGTTACTAGAAGTATATGAATATAATCAATTATGCAACCCACACGTAGGCGGGACCTCAACACCACTCAACGGTGGGGAAAAAAACACCGCACGCAGGCGAGAACGCCCTGCATGTGGGACCTGAGCACCAAACAATACAATACAATAACAATACATCATCACATAAAGTGGGAAAACATCACCGTCAGGCGGAATTGAACTCAAGACCTCTAACAAAAACAAATATTTGAGTGTCTCAACTTTGCCATTAGAGCGAGACCTCGATCATTGGTCAATTATATGATTAAATTATTAGCATGTTTATTTAAAGTTAAATCAGTGTATATTGTTATATTTAAAATATTGATATTAATTTACAAAACTTTATATTTTTGTAATTTACCTACCTTTTGAAATAATACACTTAAATTTGTGTATTTCATGATCATAGAGTTTTATATAATTTGTGTATTTGACGTTGTCATCGTTATATATAAGATATAAATTTATGATTTTTATTTTAGAATGTCATTTTTTTAGCTTGCACAAATATTATGCTTTTAGGAAAAAAATTAGTCCATACTTTTGTGTAATTAAATGAACCTGATTTCTCTTAAGGTAGAATGTTATATTGTGTAGGGACCATAAGTTTGATGGATTATTTTGCACAAATGTAATCGTGTAATTGGATATCTCTTACGTTTAACTTTTTACGTAATAAACATTCTTTTTATTCCATGGGTTACTGATTATTTATTATTTCATAGGTTGGATTGATTTTACCTTGCACATTGATTATTTCATAGGTTGGATTCATTTTATGTTCGTATATCAATGGTTACTAATTATTAATATTTGAAACTTGAATTTTTTTTATTCTTAATAATATTGTTTATATGGAACTCTATATAATTGATTTGTATAAGACATTTTGTAGTTTGTTATATATATTTTGCTTTATTTAATATGATATTTTTTCTTATGTTTATAATTATATTTGATGTATTTGTGAATTTGGTACCCGTGCATACGCACGGGTAAAATACTAGTTAATAATATAAAATGTAATGTAAATTATTACCTTTGCCTCAACAAGGGCTATAAATTGACTTTGGTGAGCTTCTTGACATGTCACCTCACACATTTTACATTTAAGGTATGCAGCTATTAACAAATTTGCCCACCGCTGAACCCCAACCCAGAATAACCTCAACTGCCCCAATGAATATTGCATACAAAGGACTGTAGAAGTGGTACTTCTTAACTGCAGTCATGTGCTTTATATAGTTATTAAGGGCTTTGTACGCATACGCCCCCAATGAAAATCTAAAAAACGCGTACAAATCATCCACTAAAGCCCACGTCCACGTCTCTACGAGTTGTGGCAAGTCGATTCCCAAAACGAACGTGTGGAGCATTAATAGGTGGATTACACAAAGGTAAAGTGTGCCATTAGGGTCGTCAACCGGATTATGCACATCAAATAATCTATCACTGAGACCCACGACGTATGTATGTTGTCCACAATTAAGGATGTGCATTCGATTTTTAAATCGGTATTTTGTTGAAACCAAACAAAATTTATATTTGGTTTTTAAAAACAAAAACTGAACTGAAGAATTAACCAAATCGAATAATCAAAATTTTTAGAATAAAAATCGAAGCAAACCGAAAAATAGAAATAGTCCGGAAAATCGAAAAAACCAAAAATCAAAGGAAAAAAAAATAAAAAATAGTAAAAAAGTTGAGTTGAATTGTAATCCCTTCATCCACGATATCATTTCCACTTTTGTCATTTATGTTTGCCCACAATATCATTTTCACTTTCATTTATAGCAATAGGGTGCACATAGCACTTTATTTTCGTCATTATATTTATAATGAGACTCAAATTCCACTAACACCAATACCCACTATTATCAACTACTATCCACCATTTTTTCAAAACTTGTGCTGTCCAAAATGTGGAAACGATATCGTGGAAGGAGAGAGTATTTAATATCAAAATTATATATCAATATGTATATTTATTATATATAAAGTATATGTGTATATTAATATATTATAAAATAAATAAAATTCGATTTTCGATTTTGTTCGGTTTTACAGAACCAAACTGAACCGAATTCTTTTGAAAAATAGAACCAAACCAAATCGAAAAATTAAAAAAATTGAATCATATTTTAATATTTTGGTTTGGATCGGTTCAGTTATTAGGTTTCGGTTATTTTACTCATCGTATCCTCAATAAAATCGTCTGAACTCTAAAACGTGCTTCACATCGTAGTGTGTACGTAGTGGGATCAAAAGAAGAGGACTTGAAATTCAAACCCATAACAAGATTGAATTCTCTGGGCGAAAAACAAATCCTCCACCCATTGTTGAAATATCAAATACCCGGATCATCATCGTCGTTCTTTTTAATAAGGCGAGAAACAACATGGTGCAAAACCATGCTGCACTTGTGACCAGGGTTTCCAATCTAATAGGTGACCAAAGCACTCTTGCCTAAATGTGTAGGCCAATGCATCCCTCTCAATCACATTCGAAATCTCTACCACTAACAATAAATGACATTTTTATTTACGGTAAATGATACTCAATATAATATTAATTTATTTCTTAATTTAATTAACTGCTGAAATAGAAATTTTATTGAAAGATGAAAGAAGGAGTTGAGAACCTAAACCCTTGAGAGCATAGGTTCAGACTAAGGGCCGGACCTCTTTAAAACCACTTTAAGATAAATCCCAAGGGGAAAACCCATAAAGTGGGAAAAGAGAGCCCGTCTAACGAAGAACAAAAGCCAAACAGATCGGCAAGGTGCGGAGGGACAACCTCAGAAACTCCAGCCAAACCATTGTCTCTAGGATGTCCGGCTCACAAACCGGAAAACAAAACAGGCGAAACAATCAAAAACAAAGAAAGGGGGAAAACAAAAGGTCGCTGACAAAAACAACACCACAAAGAGAACCGGCCACCATCGCTCCTCGCCGCAGGAACAATAGATACATTTTTGGTATTATAAATAGAGAGCGCTTTTGAAATAACCATTTTGAAGAATGAAACACAATATTTGGCCACTAATTGAAAAAACACAAAATATGGTCATTTATTACATGTAAAGACTGTTTTGCTCTTAATTAGGGCGAACCGAATTCGGGTCAAATTTGGATTTGCGCGCGGGTTAGGAACATATGGCACTATTAGTGTCATATGTGGCAACCGAAAAAAAATCTAAATATATGCCACTAATGGCACACCATATGGCCATAAGTACCATTCGTGCAACACTACATAAGACAGTATATGACACTAATAGCAATAATGTGACCATAAGTACCATTCGTGCAGCACACTAAATGGACAATCTAAACCCTAAATGGATAATATAAACTCTAAATGGTGAATCCAAACCTTAAATGATAATTTAAACCATAAATGGATAATCTAAACCCTACGGGGAAGTGTTCAAAATGGTCATATAACTGTACCCATCTAAATAATATCAGCACACACCATATAGCATTAACGCAAATTCTTGTGTGCTCCATGGAGCACCGTGCTCCCACTACAAGAATTTAGATCATAGACTACATAAAATAGACGACATTGAACAAAGCATGTTGTGTAATAAGGTGATAGACGACGCATCTTAAATAAGCGTTGTCTATGAGCAAGGGAATAGACAACACACAACCAAGCATGTCGTCTAATATGATAATAGACAACGTGTCTCGCTTAAAATGTCGTCTATTAGAAAGCGGCCACAGACAACGAGCCTTAAGCACGTCGTCTATAAATTATAGACGACGTGCTTAAGGCTCGTTGTCTATGGTCGCTTTCTATCAACATAATAGACGACATTAACACTGCTTGTCGTCTTTTACCAAAATAGACGACGCGGCATCCCCAAATAGACGACGGGACATTAAAAAAATAACCTAACTCTTCTCTCTCACACGTTTGCGCCGCTCTCTCTCTTAGTCGTCCCAAAACAGATCTCTCTCAGCCTCACTGCACCCACTGTTGCATCGCACCGGCGCCTCACCCAGCCTCGCACCGCCACCGACACCTCACCCCCCTCGTCGCTCGACCTCCGCCCAGCCTCACCTAGCCTCGGCGATATTCCTTCTGCCCTGCCGTGAAGAGCCACCACTGGATTAGGCGAAGCCCTTACCGCCGCCGTGAAGAGCCACCACTGGAGGGGTCAACGTCGCGAAGCCCTTGCTGCCACTCTGCCTTCACCGGCTGATCTGTCTCTGCAGGAATTCAACCTCCGCCGTCGGATTGAAACAATTAAATAGGACGCCGTCGGATTTGGTCACCAACGCTGCTGCCAAGCCCTCTGCCGCCGCCGTCGGATTCCGCTGCCAAGCTCTCTCCCGCTGCCGTCGAATTTTGCCGCTGCCAATTAATTTTTCTTCTTTAATTTCAGTGATTTTTCTTGTCAATGAGCATGTATATTGGGTGGCTTTTTCCAGAAATTCTGCTACTGAAATTCCACTGTAAATTTTGCTTGTAGGCTTTGTCTCAAAAGCTCCGCAAGGAATTGTAAGATATCTCTATATCTTTATTAATAAAACTTTCTCATTTTGTGTGACACAATTTTAGTTCTAATCGATGATTTTGAAATGAGAGATAAATTTTCAGCTTAGATTCTTGAAACAATAGACAAGTGTGGGGGTTTGGGGGAGAGAAGGGCTTGTTTTGCAGATCTGAAACTGCAAGTGATGAAGACTTTTAATTGACAATTGAGGATAGCTTGGTTAATAAAGATTTTGGAGGTCTCTTTTGCTGCATTATGTGATTTTATCTCTGTTTTGCAAATAATCAAGAATATTGTTTCAAAGATACATTTGCAGCTGTGAAGTTTTCAGGTTATTTCGTATACAGCTAGCATCTAATCTCAGTGTTAAATAAAAATCTAGTTTTCTATCTCAAGTGGCTAAACAGCCATGATCCATATTCCTTCTTCTAGTTCTACTGGTTTGGATCTTTGTGTTCGTGTGTGTGTGAGAGAGAGAGAGAGATGAGTTGAGAAACTGTGATGGAGGTTTGAGGTTTGTTTGTGTGCAGATATTTGTGAAAAGTTTTAAGTCAAGTTAATAAATGAAATAGCTTTTCCTAGGCCAACTCAGGGAGCAGGGATCTCTTATCTCTTATGGAGGTTTGGCTCCAATACTCGAGTCTTTGAAGCCTCTAGCAGATATAAGCGTGGAGAGTCAGGTTTAGAATTATATTTGTTGAACACCTTGTTCAGGCTTTGTATCTACTGAAATCTTCATTCCAGTTCAATTAACAGATTGTGCCATGTTTGGTGAATGAACAGGTCTTGTACCACACTCCAAAGTCTTCGTTTTCTTACTGGGATGAAAAGCTGGGGAGCTATACTTTCACTACTAAAGATCTTCCTTTCTTTGTATGTTCTCTCAACACTTTCTCTTTGGGTATCCTAGTGTAAGAAAAAAAGTCCAAATTATTGTGCAGTTTATATATGTGGATGCATACGATATATTTCCTTCTATCTACAACTAATTAGAAAATGAGCTGATGCATGCTCGCAGCATCAGTTCTCTGTTATGAACTTATTAACTTTCTTAATTTTTTGCAATTAATGCATGTAGAGGGTTGAGGGAAGCACCATGTAGAGGGTTGAGGGAAACTTATTCAGCTCATTTTTAGGTAAAACAATCTTCCTTTTTTATTGATACAGTTTATGTGGAACTCATCCTATCTTGAATACCTGATTGTTGGCGAAATGCTTCTATATACTCTTCCATTATAAGATGATCACACCATCTAACTACTCGAATTTGACTTTATTGGATAGATTTTATCTCTTCTTTTTTCACTAAGCTTGAAACTGCGAGTTGCATATATGACCATTGCATCTGCCAGAACTTATCGATTTCAGTAAACTGAAAATGTTCACTTTTTTGTTGTAATTGCAGGTGAATGGATAAGCTCCATATTAGATGTGAGTGAATCAGTTGTTTAATTGAAGGCTAATCAATTTTGACAGTGCTAATTCTTGGTCATAATGGCACTTGTTTTTTGTTTTTGTTTTTGTTTGTACAGATTGAGGAATTGTTCGGTAATGTTTTATGTAAACTGTATCTTTAGTTTTGAATGGCAGCCAGAAAAGAGATTGATGAAATGAGGATAGAGTGGGCAGAGTTTGCAAGTTCGATTGATGATTGATGATGGTAAGTTTGATACAAAGTTAATTCTTTAATATTTTTTAGATCTAAAGTTTATAAACTAATACATTCATATTTTGATCATGCAGATGGTGTAACTTTGACACTCAAGTAACCTCATTTGTTTGTTTTGACTCGCATATATTATGATCAACAATATTTTTTTGGATTTGATGTAGGATGTTTGTATGATGGATACTTTTTCAATGTAACTTGAGAATTATTAACGTTGAAACTAATGAATGACCTTTTTATTATTTGTGTATATATTTTAAATTATTTATTATGAATTTTTAGATTTCATAAAATATTTATTTGAAAAATTGGAAATTTAAGTATAATTGCAAAACTAAAATAAAAAATTAAAAAATTCAACAAATAGACAACATGCGCATGCGCGTTGTCTATCAGCTAATAGACAACATGCGCATGCACGTCGTCTATTAGCTGATAGACGACGCGCATGCGCATGTTGTCTATTAGCTGATAGACAACGAGCATGCGCATGTTGTCTATTAGCGCCCTCAAATAGACTACACCTACATACATGACATGCGATTTTCAAATAGATGACACGCTTCGCATGTTGTCTATTAGCATTTTTCTTGTAGTGTCCATAACACTAACACTTGCATTAAATAACACTAACACTAACACTATCTTGAAATGACACTAACACTATTTTGTTTTACAAATGACACTATCATGTTATAGTGTTAGTGTCATTTCGCGACAGTGTTATTTATATAACATGATAGTGTCATTTGTAAAACAAAATAGTGTTAATGTCATTTCAAGATAGTGTTAGTGTTAGTGTCATTTGTAAAATAAAATAGTGTTACTGACATTGTAATACCCCGTTTTCCTCGAGCTAAGTTTAGAATACTTTTGAACTTAGATTTAAGATGATTCACGCCGGATTGAGAAAAAGAATTTATTTTAATTCCAACAAAAATGGTTTACAAAAGCATTTGTAAATTTAGTATTAAATTTATATGCATTGCATATTTATTTAATTAAGCATTCAAGCATTTCATGAGTTGAGATTTATTTTCTTTTGGGCCTTATGTTGTAATTACCTTTGGTTGATAAATGAGAGCCCATTCATAATCTTGACAAAGCCCAACCCATCCTCACCAATATATTTTCTCCACAACCGCCTCACTATTTCTCTCTTTTCAAATACATCCCCTCCGCTGCGCCACTATTATTCTCTCTCAATTCATCTCTCTCTCGTTTCCACCCGGACTGAGCATCAAACGCAGCAACCATAGCTCCATTCTCGATTCACACAGTAGCCAGCAAATTCAAGCCAAGGTTTCATCTATGAACTCCATCGCCCTTTTTTCATATGTTCATATATCTTGGTGTGTTTATATGTTTTAGCATCATAACTGTTAAATGAATAAGGAAAGGTAGAGTCTTGAACTGAGTTGCTGTAAGTCGAGTCGTGAGCATGTTGTTTTGTGGAGTTAGCTGAATTGGATATTTGGATGAGGGTTGAGAATAGATGAGAGTTGAGGGTGGCAGCCGTGGCTTGCTGCGGTCGCCGGAACTAAAGGGAGGTGACGGCGCTTCGTCATTGCCAAGGAGGTGATCGGTGCGAACTGTACTGGTGAGCTAAGAAAGAGAGTCGTGAGGTGTTCAGAGGTTGGGGGTGAAGAGCAGAGCAGGGAGATGAGAACAGAGTAGGGAGATGAGGGCAGAGCAGAGCTGAAAAGTCAGAGCTCGGAGGCCAGAGCTGGGAAGCCAGAGCTCGGAGGCCAGAGCTGAAATGCCAGAGCTGAAGGTCAGAGCTGGAAAGCCAGAGCTCGGAGGCCAGAGCTGGAAAGCCAGAGCTCGGAGGCCAGAGCTGGAGGCCAGAGCTCGGAGAGCAGAGCTGGGATGGCCAGAGCTGGTTTACATAGTAGAACAGAACGGAGTAGAGAACTTGTGCATATTTTAGCAAACATTTTTTATGCTTAAGTATGAAATGAATCATGCATTGCATCATGTTTTAATTGGTTTTATTTATAATTCCAATTACAAAAGAAAGATGAGTAAGAATATTGTTGGTGTTTTAACTCAAGAGAAATGTTTTCAATTATTTATTCTTTAAATTTTGAAAACTCGGCTAAGTGAATCATAGAATGTTAAGCATTTTACCGTGACTTGAGTTTAGATTTAAAAGACCTATTAAGAATAGATTTCTTGTAGGCTTTGAACGTCAGGAGGATTAGCACTGCTATTCCGATTCAGAGATAAGGTTAAACGACAGGCTTTGCCTAAACAGGTGGGCTTATTTTTCCAAATGTATGATTAAACTAATGAGCTTAAATGTTCGTAAAATATAAGCTGTTTATCCAATAAAATGTTTATGTGCACTCTGCTCTGTTTAATGCTCGCCACAACGAATCAATTGAGGTTCTCTGATAGCCTAACACGTTATTTGAGAATTGTGTACACCGTTAGCTGACTCGGTGGGTTGATCTCCATTTGGGCGCTAACTAAGAGACGTTATAAGGATGCTTGCTGGATGTGTTCCGAAGCATAGAATGTAAGGGCCTGCCTGGGTAGCGTCCCGAGGTCAAAAGTAAACTTGTCTGGGTTACGCCCTCAGTTCAAGTAAATGGGAGAAACGGATCCGTCGGTGGCTAAAAGGTCCGGGATCATAGCGAGTAACAGAAATGAGTGTGACAACTGCGCGCAAAATTAAGTATATATATATATATATATATATATATATATAATATAGAATGAAATGTTTTAACATGCTTAGAAGTTCTTTCACTTTAAATCCTTCTAAGTCATATCAAGTACGATTGGATAAACTGTTCTTCAGATTATGAAATGTTTCAAAAGTTGCAGCCCACTAAGTACATTAGTACTTAGCCCAAAAATACTTTCAAATGTTTTTCAGGTTAGCGGCTGGTGCTGACGGGGCGAGCTGAGGCTAAGGTTCAACTCCGTGTTTTGACTTCCGCTGTAGAATTAGCCAGTATCTGTCTTTTGTTTTCCTTAACTTAAGACCTATTATGTTGTGACTCTAAACAATATCTTTTGTTGAGCCGAGACTATTAATTAATTCACAAGTATTTCATTCTATAAATGTTGGTTATCTGAAACATGACACTAAACTTGTGATCCTGAAGTTATTATGTTTATTGATGGATTTGTATCACTTGAATACCTGTCTTTCTTCATCCAAAGGGGCTAAGCCCGATTGTTATCCCTTTTATTTGGATTTCACAAGGTTTTTCCCTTGTTCATATTAAATGATGAGTCGTACCCCGGTTAAAGTTATTGCTTCAAGAATTGGGGTGTGACAGACATTTCAAGATAGTGTTAGTGTTAGTGTCATTTAATATAATAGTGTCATTTGTAAAACAAAATAATGTTAGTGTCATTTTAAAATAGTGTTCGTGTTAGTGTCATTTAATGCAAGTGTTAGTGTCATGGAGCACGGTGCTCCATGGAGCACACAAGAATGCCTCTAGCATTAATATGGACCATAAGTACCATTCGTATAACACTAATGACGCTAATATGGCCATAAGTACCATTCGTGCAGCACTGAGTATATGGCACTAATAGCGATGCGTGCCTAACCCGCACGCAAACCCGAATCTGGTCCGCCCTAACTAAGGGCAAAACAGTCCTAAAACATAAAAAATGACCAATTTTTTGTGTTTTTTCAATTAGTGGCCATATTGTGTTTCCTTCTTCAAAATTGTCACGCGAGTATATTATTTCTTATAAATAACACTTTTAATGCACGTAAATGATACTTTTAATGCATGCAAATGATACTTTCGAATGAAACGATAAATGATACATTACAAAATGACACTTTTAATAACAAAAAATGAATATTTTAATGTATGTAAATGATATTTTTTATAAATCAAATGATACTTTTATAAAAATAAATGATACTTTAATGCACACAAATGACATTTTTAATGCATGAAAATGATAATTTCGAATGAAATGATAAATGATACTCCCTCCGTCCGCCAAAAGTATTCCACAATTACTATATTTGGCGTCCGCAAAAAGTATTCCACTTTCCTTTTTAAGCCATGGTCCCACCATCCACCTTTATATTTTATCCTTACAAACACTCTTTATTTACAAAAAACCCACCCCAAATTCAATCTCAACCACACATCTCATAAAGTGGTGGGGCCCTTTCTCCACTACATCAACATCATCACACATTTTATTAAACTCCGTGCCCGGCCAAAGTGGAATACTTTTGGCGGACGGAGGGAGTAATTCACAAATATACATTACAACTTTTAAAAACAAAAATAATACTTTTAATTTATGTAATTATACTTTTTATAAATATATTAGAAATGACACTTTTATTAAAAGAAAATGATACTTTTAATTTATACAAATAACACTTTCGAATGGATCGAGAAATGGTAATTCGTAAACGATACATTACAAATGACACTTTTAATAACAGGAAATGATAATTTTCAAAAGAGTTTAGTGCCCCAAATAACCACAAGTAACACTGTGTAATTCGTAAGAGTAATGTTAGCAGAAATGTTGGTAACATAATTAGGGCTGGTAAACCGGTTCCGGTTATCCAGTTAAAACCGTAACCGAACTGAAAAAACCGGTTATCGGTTAACCGCTAATCGATTTTTACCGGTACGATTCGATTATCGGTTAGGGGTTTTTCTGTTTATCGGTGAATCGGTTTAACCGGTCGATTAACCGGTTAAACTGAATTAACCGGTTATTAGTATTAAATTAATTTATTTATTTATATTTTATTATATTAGAAATCACAATTCACAAATTAATCTAGGGTTCACAGTTCACTTCTGCCTCCTTGCGGCTCCCTTGGTGCTTGTCTCTCTCCCACCATCTCGGCCACCGGCGCGGCGCCGCCTCTTTTGTCGCAGCCCGATTCCCAACGCTAGTGATAGCGGGGTACAAGTATCGATACGACTAATATAATTGAATAAAGAACAATAGAACTAAACTGAACATCGGGCGGAAGCTTACATCAGAACATACTAAGGCAAAGAATTATCATTCGGCTCAAAGGTATATACGTCAAAATCGTTATAACTTTTTGAATATTAGAAATTTCAAGAAGAAAAGCAAAGTGGGTACAGTTTATTTTTCATAAGGAAACATAATATCAAGAGTACCACAGCAAAAGGCGTAACAATTATATGTATGAAGACATATAACCGCGAGTATATTGCTTGATTAGAAAGGAATAAGACATCATCTCACTAAGGTTTTATCAACATTAGAAGGAAAGCAAGGTACATCATCCTTAAGACTCTAACATCAAAGGAAAACAGCAAAGAAACTTCTTCAATGAAACAGTCCCCACCAGCACCAGTCAAATCTCGCTCCAAAGCTTAGCCTGCACATTTAGAAATATATGCTATCAAAGTAAACGATAGCGCTATCAAAGTATTCATCATGTATGTACCACGTCTACAACTCATCATTATTATCGGTACTGAGAAGTAGGCCTCCCTCTCAAGTACCGTGACCGGCCGACCCGAAGACGGCTCACAGTCACCTCTGTGCACAAAATCCCGCTTGTGGCAGGACCGAATTTGTCTCATCAGTAGAGGGTAACATACAAGCTCAACATCAAAAATTGGCAAGTCAAACAGTTCTTAAACATCATTTAACTCAACATTTGATAAGCTCATAAATATCATCATCAATCATTTTAGAAAGCTCATACGATAAACGTATACTCAAAATATTGCCCACCTGTAGTCCTTCGCTTACGCTCGGATAGGAAAAGGTGACTTACTTCTTCGTCTCGCTCGGGTCTTCATAAATCATCAACATCATCACGAAGGTTCATGTGATAAAACAAACCTTAGTTAGAACTCATTACTAAAATCCAAACTCGTCTCAACAATAACTTCTCACTCAACGTCTATTTACCCAATAAAACTAAATCCCTAGGTATACTCGACTTCTAAGGATTCACACGTCTTACTCTCGATTTAACTCTCAACTCGGACCTTACTCAAAGCAACAAGCACATAGGCATGTAAAACACATAAGCATACAACTCACATATAAACATATCACAAACAAGCAAACATAAGCTTGACTCGGAGACCAGAGCAGAGAAATGCTTGGTGGTTAGAGTGGAAAAACTCAGCAGAGCAGAGCAGACTAGCTTGGCAGAGCAGAGAATAAGTACTCGCCAAAGCAGAGGAATGCTCGCCAGAGAAATCGACAGTCAGAGGAATGACTTCGACAGAGGAATCGATCGTCAGAGAAATCAATCATCAGAGGAATCAATCATCAGAGGAATCAGACGTCAGAGGAATCACGAACTCTCTGTTATGCCAGAGGAATGGCGAACTCTCTGTCGCCAGAGGAATGGAGAACTCTCTGTCGCCAGAGGAATGGCGAACTCTCTGTCGCCAGAGGAATGGCGAACTCTCGGGTTAAGGCAGAGAAATGAACTCGCTGGCAGGGCAGCGGGGAAAAGAACTCGCTGGCATTACAGCGGGGAAATGAATTCGCTGGCATTACAGCAGGGAAATGAATTCTCTGATTTCAGAGTAGCGAATACACAACTCGGCAGAGTAGATCAAGACCCAAGGCAGAACCGTGCGGACAAAAGCAAACTCGAAAACTCATCAACTTTTTATTCCCGAAAATCATCAAAAATACTATCACTCAACATCATAGCCAACTCAAAAACTCCTTTAAACTACATTCATCAATCATCACGTTAATCTTTCTATATTTTCATGCTCATCAACAAATCATCGTTCAAAACATATCCTCCAGATTTTTCCCAAATTCTTACATCAAACTAAATTTTGTAAAAACTCAGATCTCAAGACTAAGCTTTGCAAACACACCTTAATCACTTCAAATCATCACATATGACACATTTCTCGCCCCAATTTAAGAAAAGAACCAGAAAGATTTTCAAAGGGCATGAACCCTAATTTTCGAAAATGACGAAAAAGGTGGAGGGGGAGTTTCTCATGCTTCAATCATCCTTCTATACACATATATCACATAATAAAGTCTAGATCTAAAAGATTGAAACACTTACTCAAGTAGTTTCAAGAAAAAGGAAATCTTCTCTCTATTCTTCAAGCATCAAACTCCACTAATCTTCTTGAATCAAAAGCAGAAAGTGTTTAAGGACTAGATTTAGTAGTGGAGGATTTCACCATAGATACGTCTTGAGAAACTTGAGCTTAGTCTCCAATGGAGGAGAGAAAGAATGGCGTGAGGGAGAGAGAAGATGAAAGTGAAAGGCCGAAAATGAAAGTGACGGCAAGAGAGAGAAAAGTCTCTTGTTTTAAACACAAATTCTTACTCTCTAAGCTAAACGCATTTAATGCTCAAATAGTACTTTGTCTCCCCACTTGGCCACTTGTCAAATCACACATGTGGGAAAGATTAAAATAATGGGAGTGAGTGTAGGAATGTGTGGTGGTAAATAAAAATCATGTACTACCCAATTTCTCAAATATAAGAGCACACGTATCAAGTAAATCACATAACGTCAAACAAATAGCTCACAAGGCTATCACATTAAAACGGATCATCACTCGTCATTAATCTAATCGTCACTCTAGCTTAATCCTCTTTATAGTGACTCTCAATCACTACCTCGAATCTATCTCTCGTCTTTCATCTCATCTCAAAATTTAATCAACGTCTCCATCTCAACTCTAACATCATTCTCAATTCTATCAACATCTCCATTTTACACATATTACCATCCATCGATAACTTCCTCTCGATTTTAGTAAGCTAGTCCTTAATCTCTCAATAGTATTTCGATACTATTGCAAGGTAAACAGAATACGGGGTATTACATCATCAAGGGTTCTCTCCCTCTCTTCCTCGACTCTATGTCAAACTCATTATTCCTATTTCCGGTAGTCGGAAGTAAAATAACATCTCAACTCAATTCAATCAGCATCTCTAACTCGACTCGTTTCTCAAATCTCATCACTCTCACCCCATCATTGGTTTGTCCACTCATAACTCTGTTTAAAAGAAAATCTGTCTTATCTAGAAAAATAATCTCGCATCTCGTCATCTCAGTATTCTCAATAGTGTTAAAACACTATCTCCCAACATAAGGAAAAGTACGGGGTGTTACATCCTACCCCCCTTAAAAGAAATTTCGTCCCGAAATTTGAGTTATTCACCTTCGGGAAAAAGCTCCGGGTACTTCTCTTTCATCTTCTCTTGAAGCTCTGGGGGAATACACTCCCGCTGATTTCAAGTAGCCCATCAAATGTCTATCAATTTCTTCTACGCTTCTCAAACTTCGCTTTTTAGCCATCTAGAATTTTGTGCCTTGCAGCTATTAGAGTTTATTGAAGATTGGCTATTTTGTAACTGCTGCTTTAAACATCTGCTTACAACCATCTTCTCCTCAAGTTCCCATGTTGACTCTTTTTTTTTTACCGTGATGTCTCCATTGGATTTTCATCAAATGAATCGACTTGTTCCTCCACTGTTGGATCTTCCGGTCCAGTATAGCATCAGGTCTCTCTCTTCGTAGCTCAAAACTGGTACCAGGGACACTTCTTCTTGATGGATGACGTATTTTGGATCAAACACATACTTTCTCAGTTGAGAAACATGGGAAAACGTCTTGGACGTTCGCGAAGCTCGGAGGCAACGCTAGTTTATAGGCTACTTGGCCTACTTCTTCTAATACATCGTAAGGTCCTATATATCTCGGTTTGAGTCTTTCCTTAACTCGAAAATAACACGCTCCCCGAGATAGGGAAAGCTTACATAAACATCGTTTCTAGCGTCAAAAGAATCTATCAGTGATTACTCAATTGTCGGATTTCATTCTCTCGATTTTGCTAATCGATATCACAATTTATAGCATGTGGTCTCACTTCTATTGTGGAAGTCTCTAACAGGTGTAATTGTATGAGGTTGCCAAAGTAGCGCCTTCACGTGCTAACACATCAAACATCTTTCTATGAAAGATGCCATCTCTCACTTTTTATTCTCTATTCAAAACGTCGTTTCAGTCTTGGTACGTATTCATACTTTCTCTTTCAGAGCAGCGAAATCATTAGGCAGGACAGCGAAATCAAAAGTCAGAGGAACCGAATAACAGAGCAGCGAAATGAATCGTCAGAGAAATGGCTTCCCCTCTGGCGCAGATATCTCATCTCGTCAGAAACTTATGTTTATATCTCGGCGCTTTCGTCTCATCAAAAGTGTAACTCAAATGCTCAAAATTTCTATTTACCACCATAACTTCATCTCATTTTAACCACAATCTCATATCTCGGTACCGTAGTACTCTCTGTAGTGTCTCGACACTACTACTACTCATAACAGTACGGTTTCGCTCGTGATTTGATTCTTCGGTTTTTTTTTATCAGGCATACTCAGTTTCTCTTAAAACTCAAATGGCATTAACTGCCGCCTCTTGATAATTCTTTACTCTATCGGTTCGAATCTTCATTCGCAACCTTTCCATCTTGTTATCCTTCTCTGCCAGAGCAGAGGAATCGTGATTTCTCTGTCAGAGCGGAGGAATCGGCGCCAGCTCTGTTCAAAGCAAGGACCGCTCAACACATAACTCTTTTGGCAGAGCAAAGCTTCTCGGCCGTAAGTCTGGTATAATGCTCAGTGCAGAAATTACTATTTCTGTCGTTTGTGGGGGCATTACTACCTTCAAACTCATCTTCTCGAATTCCTCGATTAGGTTCTCTTCTCGAGTAAGGAGAAATCCCAACTCTCCCTGATTCTCTCTGCTTAACGCGTCAGCTACAACGTTAGCCTCTTCAGGGTGATAATTCATTTCATAATCGTAATCCTTCACTAACTCTAATCGTCTTCTTTGTTGCTCAAAGAAAATTTGAGACTTTCGCAATCGGTGTATACCTCACACCGTACTCCATAGAGATGGTGTCTCCATATCTTCAAAGCATGCACTGGGGCTGCTAATTCTAAATCACGCGTTAGATAATTTATCTCATGCGGTCTCAAAAGTCGCGAAGCATACGCTATATATTTTCCCTCTTGTATCAGCACACAACCTAGACCATTCTTCGATGCATCAGTGTAAATTGCATACTCTCTATCCGCTTTCGGAACAGCTAAAACTGGGCTATAGTGAGCCTCTTTTTCAGCTCTTGAAAACTTCGCTCACATTCGTCCGTCTGACGAACTTGACTTCATTCTCTAGCAGGTGCGTCAATGGCTTAGCGATCTTCAAAAAGCCCTCAATAAAACGTCGATAATACCCTGCCAATCCCAGAAAACTGTGAATCTCGTGCGGTGTGGTTGGCGATCTCCATTCCTGTACTGCTTGAACTTTCGCGGGAACTACCTCAATTCCTCTCGCAAAACAACATGGCTGAGAAAATTGACTTCTTCAAGCCAAAGCTCGCATAAAACTTCTCAACTCACAATCTCTCTAATGCAATTTTGTCTAGGTTTTTGCGAAAAACACGGTTCATGAGATCCATGAATATTGCCGGAGCATTACTATAACTCATAGTGTCTATATCTCGTGCGAAATGCCATCTTCGGAATATCTTCCGATCGTATCTTCAGCTAGTGGTATCTCGTTCTCCATTCAAATTTTGAACAAGTGTTCTCTCTTTGCAGTCGATCGAATAGATCATCGATCCGGGTAACGGATACTTATTCTTTATCGTCACTTCATTCAACTCTCGATAATCGATACACAACCTCAAGCTTCCATCTTTCTCTTTAACAAAAGGATTCGTGATTTCCGCGGGGAAACACTAGGTCAAAAGAAGCCCACATCTAGAAGTTCTTGGAGTTGCAGTTTTAACCCTCGCAACTCTGTGGAGCCATTTCGTATGGCGCTTTCGACATCGGTGACGCGCCGGGCTCTAAATCAATCGTAAACTCAAGCTGTCGGTCTGGGGGTAATCCCGATGGAGTCTTTAGGGAAAAACATCTTTATGCTCTCGCACGACTGGCATCATCATCGTTTACTTTGGATTTGTCTCTCTCTGGCTCAGATATACAACGTACGCGGTTGTATCATTTCTCCGCAAGAACTCTCTTGCTTGCAGTGCCGAGATAATCAGCGTATTCTTCCATTTTCTCTCAATATCAATGAAGGAAGTAGGTTCTTGGCCAGGTGGCTGAAAAGATATCCGTCTCTCCTTGCATTGTATCTTCACATGGTTTTCCTCTAACCAGTCCACTCCAAGAATTATATCAAAGTTCCATATAGGCATCAATCTCAGGTCTCTCGCCTCGAGCTTAATCGATCTTAACTCGAATTCTAAGTTAGGGCACGCGGATGAAACCGTAGTGGTTCAGCCTATGGGTGCGATTACTCTTTAGAGGTTGTGGAACAGGCTCTTCGTTCGGTGTCGAACAAAATACTATGGGCGCATCTTTCAACTCGCCTATATCTGACACATTTCCTCGATTCTTGTCCGGTGCTTTCTACTCAAGCGCGAACAGTCTCTGGTGATGAGGTCGATTCGCCCGCGGGGCTGGTGGTTGCCTTCTTGACTGACGTGGTCGAAAGGCTGACTGCTGTCGCTGTGGTAGAGGTAGCGGTAGAGTTCCCTCCATTGCTTTTGAGTTGCGGTCGAACTGACTCGGTTGTCCTTCGCTTCCACTTTGCTGCCGATTTGAACACTGGTTCGAGTAGTGCCCGATCCTTCCGCAGGTGTAACAGCTGTTCTGTCTCATCTTACATTATCTCAAATGTAATTTATTTCTCTTCGACAAGGCGACATCCCTCGTGATTCTTGAAGGTTTACTGCTGCTGGGGCAGTTGGGCCAATATCAGGCCGTTTGTCTCAATTCTGATATTGCGGTGGCGCATTCTAGCTCTGCCACGGCTTCTTACGGCCTTGACTTCGGTCGTCTCATTTCTCTTTCCTTCTTGCCCTCGTCCAGAAAAAGATAGATTGCACGTTCGAGTGCTCTTAACCGTTTTGGGGTGCTGAAGCTTAAATCGCGTTCTTTAGCTGCATTGCCAAATCTATATCAAATGCTCTATTTGATGCTTCAGTACTCATAACCGCACTCCGACTCGTTAAATCGTCTTGTACTTCTTATCTCAAACCTGATTGAAACAATTTTGACATCTTCTCGTTCATCTCTTCTCGATATGTGGCATACCGAACCAAGTCGCAAAACTGACGTTCGTAAATAGCTACGGTTTCTCTTTCTCGGGAAAGTCTAAGGGGACATGTATCAACCTTAGAACTAATTCTCATAACTCACAAATCATAAACTCTTACTCAATCATCATACTATTTTCCCAATTCTCATAACTCATCGTCAAAGACATATTTCATGTCTATCATCGTAACATCAGATCAAAGCTTTACTCAAGCATAGGGACTCTCTGGTCATCGTCGTATAGACATATAAGAAATTTTTCTCTTTCGAGAACTCTTACTAAATGCGGGGCATAACGGAAATAAAACATCCCCTAACATTACGACGTTGCTACTTCTATACTAATCGTCATCTCAGTCTGCTATCGTGGAAAACGTCATTTGTTCTAATTTGTCATCTCGATCTCCTTGAATCTGCTATTGCCTATTCTGGCTTAGCATCACTTCTTCTCATCCTCGAAATGGTTAGCTTTCTACATACTTGGCTAATATAAGAAAATCCATAATCGAACTGTTGTGCTCGTCCCGTAATATAATATTCTACGACTGCTCCCATAACTCGTGTTTTCTTCCAAAACTCTTCTTGTTATGCCATCCTAGTTACCTAGACATTCCTAACTCTTGTCAGATGTGGTAGGGACTAGGATGTGATGAATAATAATGTCTGATCTCGAACAAGACGAGCTCAAGTAATGGAATGATTCCATAATAGCCAGTGCTATCTCAAGGATAATGAAGAAGTTACAATCAAAGAAAGATCAAAAGCTAGAATAGAAACTAAGATAAAAACTGAGATATAATATGATAGGAGTAAATCAATACTGGAAGTAGAAGCAATCCACTAAGTGGAAAATGAATAAATTGTCCACTGTTAAACAAGGGGCAAGGATTTTCCAACCCAAACGATTTAGGCTCGAACACAGTGGATCTAGAAAAATTTCTCAATAGCATATAGTTCATCTCATATAGGAGTTCAAATGGATGCAGAAAAGTTTAAATACGACCAAGCGGGATAGGGACTCAATAAGTCTACTCTTATGATTACTCTAGCGATGATACGCGCGGTCGTGGTGAAAGTACCTCTATTATGAAGTACAGTTGGTCAAAAGTATCTATGCATCCCATGAAATCTCCATAATACGTTCGTCCTATTAGGGTCGTGTCTATAAAACGCGATGAAAACTCTAACTCTCGTCGTATTACCTCAACTATCTCTCTCTCTGCTTCTCTTCTTCATCTTCTTCTCGGTTTATTTCCTTCCGTTCCATCATCTTCTCTGAGGTATACTACAAAGGAAAAGAATTATACAACTATCGACTTCGAACTAGCCGTTCGTCAAAACCAAAATACTAATTCTCTTTTTCTCACTTCGCTTCTATATCTCATAAGTGATCTCAAAATTCTCAAAATTCTTGTCCACTCTAGTTCTCGTTTATCATCATTCGAAATTCTCGTCAATCTCTATTTCTCATTTATCATCAAGCATCAACATCATCATCATTCTCAAAGCTCTAATAACGAAAGTGAAACTCACTAATCATCAACACCTCTGTATATATATAAGGGAAACTGCCTCTCTCTCTCGAGGTCTTTTACAAAAGTAAGGTCTTATGTACCAAAGCCCTAATTCCAAAATGATGTCCTAACTATACCAGCATCGTAGGTATTAAGCACCTATAGATATATATATATATATATCAACTATGCATCTAACATATGTACGCGTCCACTAGATACACGTGATCGCTAATCGTCGTCTCCTAAAATCCTGCTCGTCACATCGTCAACCTCCATATCCTCACTTGGCTCTGAATCCCGACTATCGTGCTCGTCGATCAGTCGGTAGACGCTATCATTACTCGGCTCATCCTCGACTTTGGTGTCCACCATCGGACCATAAACCTGCACCTCAGGAACAGGTACCCATGTCTCGTCTCCGTCAGCAGTAGTATGATGCTGCAATGGCTGGGTCCGTCCGTAGCCGACCGTCATCTCTGGAGTCTCCTCATCCGGATCCTCCTCCTCGGGAAGTGGGGGCACAACAACTGGCTCCCCTCCCTGAGCTGGTCCCTCAGGCTCTCCATACGGCGGTGAAGGAGGCTTGCCATAAGCAAAGTAACGGCGGCTCAGCATTGCGATGAAGCCACTAAGGTCTCCATACCCGATTTTCTCCAACCAGGTAGTATCCGTATACTGGGGTACTAACGATAACGCCCAGTCTCGCCACGAAGGTGGCAGTAGTGGAATCAAAAGCGTAATGGCCTCTGTGCCATCGATCTCGTAGGGAAAATAGCCCTCCTCCATCATCGGTGATAGTGTGCCAAAAGTCCACCCAAGGTGTCATCCTCGTCCGGGATATACTCCCTGGACCATCGCTGCATCGCTGTCTCAATATAACTCGGCATCTCATCCTCGTTTGGTACGGTGGGGCATCGGCTATACTAGCCTCAACATCTCTCCTCATCTTCCACGTCAACTTCCTCATATCAGAATTCATCATCATCAAACAATTCTGTCATCAAAACAATACATAACTCATTAGTGCATCAAACTCAGCTCTCATCAGAAAAGCAATATGAAACAACATCAATCTCTTACCTCGTTAAGCCGGAGGAGATTGGGTGCTGGGGTTTTGTTTCAAAAGACTCTCCCTCAAACTAGTCTAAGAACTCAAATTAGACTAGTACTCAATCTAAAAAGAGTAGAAGCAATCAAAGGTTCAACTCAATCAAGCAATTAACTCAGAGCAGACGACCTGCTCTGATACCACTCTGTCGCAGCCCGATTCCCAACGCTAGTGATAGCGGGGTACGAGTATCGATACGACTAATATAATTGAATAAAGAACAATAGAACTAAACTGAACATCGAGCGGAAGCTTACATCAGAACATACTAAGGCAAAACATTATCATTCGGCTCAAAGGTATATACGTCAACATCGTTATAACTTCTTGAATATTAGAAATTTCAAGAAGAAAAGCAAAGTGGGTACAACATATTTTTCATAAGGAAACATAATATCAAGAGTACCACAGCAAAAGGCGTAACAATTATATGTATGAAGACATATAACCGCGAGTTTATTGCTTGATTAGAAAGGAATAAGACATCATCTCACTAAGGTTTTATCAACATTAGAAGGAAAGCAAGGTACATCATCCTTAAGACTTTAAAATTAAAGGAAAACAGCAAAGAAACTTCCTCAACGAAACAGTCCCCACCAGCACCAGTCAAATCTCGCTCCAAAGCTTAGCCTGCACATTTAGAAATATATGCAGGGCGTGAGTAAAAATACTCAGTGGGCAAACGCCGGAAAAACATCAAAGGCGCTCTTAGAGCTATATGTTTGAAGCTTGCCATAACATCAGCAATACACAGAAATAAGTTTAGCATCAATGAATCTGTGCATGCAGTTTTCATAATCATAACATCATAAGTAAACGATAGCGCTATCAAAGTATTCATCATGTATGTACCACGTCTACAACTCATCATTATTATCGGTACTGAGAAGTAGGCCTCCCTCTCAAGTACCGTGACCGGCCGACCTGAAGACGGCTCACAGTCACCTCTGTGCACAAAATCCCGCTTGTGGCAGGACCGAATTTGTCTCATCAGTAGAGGGTAACATACAAGCTCAACATCAAAAATTGGCAAGTCAAACAGTTCTTAAACATCATTTAACTCAACATTTGATAAGCTCATAAATATCATCATCAATCATTTTAGAAAGCTCATACGATAAACGTATACTCAAAATATTGCCCACCTGTAGTCCTTCGCTTACGCTCGGATAGGAAAAGGTGACTTACTTCTTCGTCTCGCTCGGGTCTTCATAAATCATCAACATCATCACGAAGGTTCATGTGATAAAACAAACCTTAGTTAGAACTCATTACTAAAATCCAAACTCGTCTCAACAATAACTTCTCACTCAACGTCTATTTACCCAATAAAACTAAATCCCTAGGTATACTCGACTTCTAAGGATTCACACGTCTTACTCTCGATTTAACTCTCAACTCGGACCTTACTCAAAGCAACAAGCACATAGGCATGTAAAACACATAAGCATACAACTCACATATAAACATATCACAAACAAGAAAACATAAGCTTGACTCGGAGACCAGAGCAGAGAAATGCTCGGTGGTTAGAGTGGAAAAACTCAGCAGAGCAGAGCAGACTAGCTTGGCAGAGCAGAGAATAAGTACTCGCCAAAGCAGAGGAATGCTCGCCAGAGAAATCGACAGTCAGAGGAATGACTTCGTCAGAGGAATCGATCGTCAGAGAAATCAATCATCAGAGGAATCAATCATCAGAGGAATCAGACGTCAGAGGAATCACGAACTCTCTGTTATGCCGGAGGAATGGCGAACTCTCTGTCGCCAGAGGAATGGAGAACTCTCTGTCGCCGGAGGAATGGCGAACTCTCTGTCGCCAGAGGAATGGCGAACTCTCGGGTTAAGGCAGAGAAATGAACTCGCTGGCAGGGCAGCGGGGAAAAGAACTCGCTGGCATTACAGCGGGGAAATGAATTCGCTGGCATTACAGCAGGGAAATGAATTCTTTGATTTCAGAGTAGCGAATACACAACTCGGCAGAGTAGATCAAGACCCAAGGCAGAACCGTGCGGACAAAAGCAAACTCGAAAACTCATCAACTTTTTATTCCCGAAAATCATCAAAAATACTATCACTCAACATCATAGCCAACTCAAAAACTCCTTTAAACTACATTCATCAATCATCACGTTAATCTTTCTATATTTTCATGCTCATCAACAAATCATCGTTCAAAACATATCCTCCAGATTTTTCCCAAATTCTTACATCAAACTAAATTTTGTAAAAACTCAGATCTCAAGACTAAGCTTTGCAAACACACCTTAATCACTTCAAATCATCACATATGACACATTTCTCGCCCCAATTTAAGAAAAGAACCAGAAAGATTTTCAAAGGGCATGAACCCTAATTTTCGAAAATGACGAAAAAGGTGGAGGGGGAGTTTCTCATGCTTCAATCATCCTTCTATACACATATATCACATAATAAAGTCTAGATCTAAAAGATTGAAACACTTACTCAAGTAGTTTCAAGAAAAATGAAATCTTCTCTCTATTCTTCAAGCATCAAACTCCACTAATCTTCTTGAATCAAAAGCAGAAAGTGTTTAAGGACTAGATTTAGTAGTGGAGGATTTCACCATAGATACGTCTTGAGAAACTTGAGCTTAGTCTCCAATGGAGGAGAGAAAGAATGGCGTGAGGGAGAGAGAAGATGAAAGTGAAAGGCCGAAAATGAAAGTGACGGCAAGAGAGAGAAAAGTCTCTTGTTTTAAACACAAATTCTTACTCTCTAAGCTAAACGCATTTAATGCTCAAATAGTACTTTGTCTCCCCACTTGGCCACTTGTCAAATCACACATGTGGGAAAGATTAAAATAATGGGAGTGAGTGTATGAATGTGTGGTGGTAAATAAAAATCATGTACTACCCAATTTCTCAAATATAAGAGCACACGTATCAAGTAAATCACATAACGTCAAACAAATAGCTCACAAGGCTATCAAATTAAAACGGATCATCACTCGTCATTAATCTAATCGTCACTCTAGCTTAATCCTCTTTATAGTGACTCTCAATCACTACCTCGAATCTATCTCTCGTCTTTCTTCTCATCTCAAAATTTAATCAACGTCTCCATCTCAACTCTAACATCATTCTCAATTCTATCAACATCTCCATTTTACACATATTACCATCCATCGATAACTTCCTCTCGATTTTAGTAAGCTAGTCCTTAATCTCTCAATAGTATTTCGATACTATTGCAAGGTAAACAGAATACGGGGTATTACATCATCAAGGGTTCTCTCCCTCTCTTCCTCGACTCTATGTCAAACTCATTATTCCTATTTCCGGTAGTCGGAAGTAAAATAACATCTCAACTCAATTCAATCAGCATCTCTAACTCGACTCGTTTCTCAAATCTCATCACTCTCACCCCATCATTGGTTTGTCCACTCATAACTCTATTTAAAAGAAAATCTGTCTTATCTAGAAAAATAATCTCGCATCTCGTCATCTCAGTATTCTCAATAGTGTTAAAACACTATCTCCCAACATAAGGAAAAGTACGGGGTGTTACATCTTTCCACCGGCCACCGACGCCAGCGCCACTGCACCCCCTGTGCTCAGCCAGCAAGCAGACGCAGTAGCACGCTGCACGGCGAATCAAAAGAAAGCGTCTGGCAACTCCGGAGACCCAATCCCCACCGGCGACCCACCCACGTGCATAGCGTCTCTCCGACTCTCCCCAACGACGTAAACCAAGTATGTTACCATTTTTTGACACAAGATAGGAAAATGTGTTTTGGGAGTGAAGATCAAACTCCCTGCAAGTCTGCAATTCCTCTCACGTCTCAAGTTGAATTCTTTTCTTTTTTTATTGAATTGGAGCATCTATTTCAGAAGACAGTTCGAAGATAAGAACTGACGATTTGAGAATGTCCAAAATGAATGTATTATTTTGTGCCTTTTTTTGCTTAAAAATTGGTTCTTGATCTTTGGAGTTTGGAGTGTGTAATCTGCGTATGCTGATTCCTCAATGATTCATTTGCCTTGTTCAAATATAAAAATTTAAAATCCCATATTCATATTGATATTGGGATCAAATAAGAAGAGATGAAATATGATTTTGAATGCATAAAGTTCACGAATGCAAAAGTTCACGAAATATGATTTTGAGTGGTCAGTTTGTTGAGCTGATTTTGAATGCAAAAGTTCACGAATTAAACGGCATTTTCTAACAAATTCAGAAATTGGGCATTAATCGGTTAACACCGGTTAACCGATTAACCGGTCCGGTACCGGTTAATCAGTTAACCAAAGTATTAATTGGTTAACCGAAGTATTAATCGGTTCGGTTATTGGTTATGAAAAATGCTCTTATTCGGTTCCGATTAACCGGTACCGGTTCGATTAAAACAAAATCGGACCGATTACCAGCCCTAAACATAATATTGATAACATTCAAAGTAACATGCAGCGAAAATTAAATACTCCATCCGTCTACGATAAGTGTAGTGTGCATGGGAGGGCACGAGTTTTAAGAAAATATTGAGAGATGTATATAAAGTAGAGAAAGGGTCCCACAAAATTGATTTGTTAGGTAATAAATAAAGAGTGAAAATTTAAAATGCCATATTCCTTAAGTTATATGTGAAAAATGCCCTCTTTTATAAACATAAGCATTTTATGCCATATTCTTTAAATACCCTTTGATTTGATGGATTTGCTTGATTTTTTGTGCAAGTCTTACACATTTGACTGATTTGTTGACCGATTTGACAGCTATCAGTCAATAGTACATATGACATGTGGATGGCTAGATCATGTGTCTGCCCGGGCGGACACATAATTTCACCGGACGGACACATAATTTCACCGACCGGACACATGATCTGGGTGATAAAATCATATGTCTGCCCGGGCGGACATATGATCTAGCCACTCACCAATCATATGTACTCTTGACTGATAGTTGTCAAATCGTTGACTTTTATGACTGATAGCTATCAAATCGGTCAAATGTGTAAGACTTTCACAAAAAACCAAGCAAACCCATCAACATCAAAGGGTAAAATAGGTACTTCACATAATTAGGGCATAAAATGCTTAAGTTTATTAAGTAGGACATTTTTCATATTCAACATAAGGAATAGGGCATTTTTGCCTATTAACATATAAATAGATGGTTTGTGAGTTGGGTTTTTTTTTTGTAAATATTGTGTGTGAATGGGTTAAAGTATAAGGGTATATGTCCTACAATAGAAATACCACATTTATTGTGGACGGACGAAAATGGCAAAAAGACCACACTTATCGTGGACGGAGGGAGTAACATACAAGATACTTTTTAACGGGTTAAATAAATTCAAATCGTGAGTGCCTCATAGCTAAATTCACTATGATCATCAACATTATACGGTACAGTACAAGATCTCTTGGTGATCAACTTGAAGACTCGGTGTCACGTTTGCAACAAGATAAAAGACAAGTTGGTTATAAGCGAATGTTAGGTCGATGAAAATGCACTTCCAAAACATATGAATGAAAGTGCCATCTTGTAACTTTTATAGGCTGTCATATCGTGGTTAGTACCACTTACCACTTCCAGAAGCTTCCTACAATCGCTGCAATGTACCTTCAAAAACTGTCAGTCAACCAGCCATGAATGTTGGTTGAAAAGATTGGAACAAACTGCACACTAATTTGGATCATGATTAATCACCTCTCCACTTATTAAATGCGTGGCCAACTATCAAATAACCTTTATTTCACAACCAAAGAATAATAAAACGTGAAAGGAAGGTAAATATTAATTATGTACGGTTACCAATGGATAGTCAAAGTTCAACTTTAAGGCTGACTCCGGATTGTTGGCTGGTTACCAAAAATGTTGACAATAGAATGTTATTAACATTCAACCCAACATTGTCGGAGTCAACATTGACCCTAACACTTTTAATCTATGTAAATGATACTTTGTAAATAATATTTTTTTAATAAAATATAATGACATTTTGTATAAAAATAAATAATATATTACAAATGACATTTTTAATAACAGAAAATGACACTTTAACTCACAATAAAATAACTTTTCTATTTACGATAAATGATATTCAATATAATATTGACTTATTTCTTAATTTAATTAACAATAAATATAATTTTTATTTTATAAATAACACTTTTAATGCACGCAAATAACAATTTTAATTCATGCAAATGATACTTTCAAATGAAATAATAATTTATAATATTACAAATGAAACTTTTAATAAGAGAAAATGATACTTTTAATATATGTAAATGATACTTTCTTCGTCCCCCAAGCATCTTCCTAAGGGAGGGTGGCACAGGTTTTGATAAAAATTCATTGTGTATTAGATGAATAAAGAATGAGTCCCACAAAAAATGAAGACTGTAAGAGTAATAGTGAGTGAAATTATTTCCAAAAAAAGGTTAAGCAGATATTTTAGGGACGGACCAAAATAGAAAGAGAGGAAGATATTTGAGGAATGGAGGAAGTAGTACTTCACACTTTCTGTAAAAATAAATGGCAGTATATTGATGAAATAAAATTTTATTAAGAGAAAGAACAAAAGCATAAGAAAAAGAACCCTTGAAAGCACACAGCGCAGACTAAGAGCCGAGCCATGTTAAAACTTCTGACAAGCAAACCCAAAGTGAAAAACCTGACAGAGAAAAAAGAGTACTCGTCTAAACAGAACAAAAAGACAAGATAAATGGTAGTATATTACAATTGACGTTTTTAATAATAGAAAATAATATGTTTAATCCATGCAAATTATCCTTTCGAATCAGCCGAGAAATGATAATTCACAAATGACACTTTTAATAACAGAAATTGATACTTCTGATATATATAAATGATACTTTGTCCGTCTTTTAAAATTGTGACCTTATTATCATATTGGGATGTCCCTGAAAATTGTGACATTTCTTTATTTGGAAATGACACCACAAACTTTCTCTCTCACTATTTACAAAAAGGTGTGGAACTCAATCTCCACTCAAGCACAATTACTACATTTTTTCTTAAAATTCGTGTCACCTCCTTTTGGTCATAATTTTTAGGGACGAATGGAGTATTTCGTAAATAATATTTTTATAAAATCTAATCATATTTTGCACAAAAATAAATTATATATTACAAATAATGCACGTAAATGTAATCGAGCTCATCATCGGAAGCCTCCGCCTCCTCCAACTCGTCCCGCCCCCTCTTCTTCTCCTTCAAATCCTCCATCGACTGAAACAAAAAAAAATCCTCAAAACTGTGACATCGCCACTGCTCCTCCTTCAACTTCTGTGACATTTCTGACGATGTCGCCGCTGGCCCAACACCATAACCGACATCTATTCACTTTATCAACTTTCCCCCAATTTCTTTATTCCCTCTCTCTCTCTCTATCATTATCTCCCCGGTAGATCTATGCTATGGGTTAGGGCTCTAGCAATCAATCTGCACACAGGAGCCGAGCGGTAGGCGGCGACGCCATTGACGGCGGCGGTGCCCTAAATTTTGGAGGAGATTTCGAAGGTGGCTTGGAATTTTTTTTGGGGAGGGAGGAGAAGAGGAGTTTTTTCATTTTTATTCAATAGATCTACTTTTTCACTAAAGATTTGAGGTTTTTTTGTTGATGTTTGCGGATGGTGATGGAGGAATTTGGTGAGATTTCGGCAATGAAATGGTGATGGAATTTGGTGGCCTGAAATGGTGATAGAAGAAGACCGGCGATGGTGAGATTCTGGCTCGGCGGCTCAACGGCCTCTTTCGCTGTCGCCGGAAAACACAAGATAGGGGCCCACCTTAATTAAAAATTAATTTTTTTTCTAAAACTAACGGTATTAAGCACTGTTAAAACGCGGAGGGGGGGGGGGAGGGAGAGGGAGAGGAGGGGAAATTGGTTCGATTTTGCCATGTTGAGGTAATAAACATCGCTTACCCTGACTATAGAGTCGTGTACGCGATAGAAATGCCATCGATAAGGGGGTATTTGATATTTAACCCTAGTACATATATACACATGATGAACGCACCATACTGGCAAGCTCACCCAAATGCGCCTCTTTTTATATTATGTTGTTGAATAAATAGACTATTGAATAAATAGACTATAGACTACATATGCTGTGTTAAATTATAATTATGTCATACTTCTTGACATCGTCCTGTATTATTGCATAAAATTCTAAATATTAACATAATGAAATAGTTTGTTTAAGAATTTTAGGTTGGCTGAAGATAGATTCTAGCATATATATATATATATATATATAGGGTGCGGTTATAGTGAGAACCACAATTATCGTGAGAACATAAGAACCAATAAAATTACTGCATCTGCTATACAAATTAATGCATCCGTTATTAAATTTAATGCATCCGAAAAAATAATTTTTTGCTCCCTTCAGGATTCGAACCCAGCATCTGCATCCATCCACCAAGATGATGCATCCACCGTAGATCTTGATGATCGAATGGCTTAAAATGGTTCTCCGTTCTTATTTTATTAGTGGTTCTTATTTGAACCTCTCCCTATATATATATATATATATATATATATATATATATATATATGGTTGGGTTCATTTGGATCCCTATGCTTATAATAGATCCGTAGATCCAAATCTAGACCACACATTTACGACATGTGGCGCATTAAGATGGTGATACGTGACAAGGCATTTCAAGGCAAAATCTGGAGAGGGGTAAAATTGGAATGTAATTTTCGAAATTAAAAAAAAAAATTAGATTTTCTCAAAATAGATATATTTTAGATGCATAAAGTTTCATACGAGAATGCATGAACTTTCATATAAAAATGCATAAAGTTTCATATAAAAATGCATAAGATTTCACCCCACCCCAACCCCACCCCCCACACCCCAGAACCCCACCCCCAGCCACCCCCTACCCCCCACCCTCCACTGACCCCCCCACCCACCCACCACCCCCCCCCCCACCCACCAAATTTTTTTTTTTTGAAAAACTGCTTTTTACATGTACATGTTTTACATGCATATACTTTCGCACAAAAATAGATATACTTTCACATAAAAATGTATATACTTTCACACAAAAATGCATTACATTTTTTGAAAAAATATAATTTTTTTTGGGCTGGAGGGTGGGTGGGGGGGTTAGCGGTCAAAAAATCAGTTTAAAAAAAATTGGGGGGGGGGTGGGTGGGGGGTCAGCGACTCAACAATCAGAAAATTAGTTTTGAAAAAAAAAATTAGGGGGGTGGGTGGGGGGTCAGTTTAAAAAAAAAAAAAAAAAAAATGGGTGGGAGGGTGGGGCAGGGGTGGGGTAGGGGTGGGGGTGGCGAAAATACCAGATTTATTAAAATGAAATGCATTTTTTGTATAATTTAATGCATTTTTATGTAAAATCTTTATGCACTTTTGTTTGATTTTATATGCATGTGAAACATGACTATTTTGGGGGTGGTAATGGGGAGGGTTGGGGGGTGGTGTGGGGTGGGTTGGGGGTGGTGCGGGGTGGGGTGGTGAAAATACCAAAACTGTAAAAATCAAATGCATTTTTCTGTTCACAGTTATGCATTTCATGTGAAAACTTTATGCATCTTTGTGGGAAACTATATGCATCTAAAATATATATATTTTGAGAAAATTTTAAAAATATATATATATTTTTTATTATTAAATTCGAAAATTACATTCCAATTTTACCCCTCTCCATATTTTGCCTTGAAATGCTTGGAAACTCCTTGCCACGTGTCACCATCTTGATGCGCCACATGTCATAAATGTGTGGTCTAGATTTGGATTTACGGATCTATTATAAGCATAGGGATCTAAATGATCTCATTCCTATGTATATATATATATATATAGGGTCAAGTTAAACAGAGAATGCTAAATATTTAGAGAATAGAGAAATCGTGAAACAAAAACGAACAGATCTACAAATTTAACGAACAGATCAATGTACCGCATGAACAACAATTTGCCCAGGGTTCGAATCCTGTTGGTGGCGAGATTTTCTTTTTTTTTACTAAATACGTCTGTTCAAATTGCTGTTCATGCGGTACATTGATCTGTTCGTTAAATTTGTAGATCTGTTCGTTTTTGTTTCCGATTTCTCTATTCTCTAAATATTTAGCATTCTCCGTTTAACCTTTCTCTATATATATATATATATATATATATATATATATATATATATGAGAACTAGTTTATAAATACTTCTTAACATATAAAATACGAATTAGGTAAAATATATGAATTCTGTAACTGAATGAATTGCGAAAAATAATTTTTTCTGCTACCTATGTAATTCAAACTCGGGACTATGAATTCATCTAATAAAATGATGAATCAACTATAGATCTTAATGATCAAATGAATGAAAATAACTCGTATTTTATATTCTAAAAGGTATTTTTATTTTACGTCACCCATATATATATATATATATGGAAGGACTGCCGTGAGAGCACATCTTAAAATAAGAAATAAGAACTAGAAAAAATATATGAATTTTATGTAGAACACGTATAAATTTGTTGTATAAATGTATGAATTGCGAAAAATAAATTTTTGCTTCTTTTGGAATTCGAACTCATAACCATGAATTCATCCAACAGGATGATGAATCAACCGTAGATCTTGATGATATAAGGGCTTAAAATGATTCTTATTTTATATCTTAAGAAGTGTACTTATATATATATATATATATATATATATATATATATATATATAGGGGAAGGCTAAAATAAGAACGCTTCTTAAAATATAAATTAGGAACCATTTTCAGCCCTTAGATCATCAAGATCTACGGTTGATTCATCACCTTGTTGGATAAATTCATGGTCCTGAGTTCGAATCCCAAAGGTAGCAAAAAATTATTTTTCGCAATTCATGCCTTTATACAGTTTATTCATGCGTGTTATACATAAAATTCATGTATTTTTGTTGGTTCGTAATTCTTAAAATAAGGGTGGTTTATTGAATAACCGCCCCCTATATATATATATATATATATCAACAACATTAACTGCCATGTTCAATGTTTCTGATTTTCCTGTATAAGCTCTATTTATGTTTCCTAGTATATAGTATATAGTATATTGTATATTCACCCCCTTATCCTAGTATATAGTATATAGTATATAGCGATCTTCCACATATTGCTGCCATGTGCCTCCCAATGCCTTACAGGCCAAAAACACAGAGGGGTAAAATGATCGTTTTAGAATTATATATATATATATATATATATATATATATATATATATATCCATTTTTTTCTAGGGCTGTCGTCAAAATTATGTATATAATTAAACACCAATATGCATAAAGATAAACACAAATATGCATGATGTTGAATAGAAATATGTATGGAAAAATATCAGTGTGTGACCCGTCAAGTGACCAGTGACGAGAACTACTTGATGGTGTCGCATAGTATTATGCATATAGTTCAACAAGAATATGCATAAAGAAAAACATGATCGGGCGAGATTTTTCACCAGATGATTCTAATAAAGTTTTAGTAAAGAAAACGAGTTGAACCGGACGAGATTAACATATATAAATTAAAAAAAAAATTAAATCATACTCCCTCCATCCACAATTTAATGCCCTGCTTGCCTTTAAAAATTTGTCCACAATTTAATGCCCTATTGTGCTTTTTGTACCATTTTACTCTTCTTCTTTTCCTATATTTACTACCCTTTGTCACTAATTGACCCACCTTAAAACACATTTATAATTTTTATATTCTATATTTACTACACTTTATCACTAGTGGACCCACTCACAACACCTTTATCACTTTAGTCAACTATCTTTATACTTTAGTCAACTACCCTTATATTTCATCCACATCACCTTTTTCAGCTTTCTTAGTCTCCGTGCTCACACTCAAATAGGGCATTAAATCATGGACGGATGGAGTATATATATAGGTAATAAAAAAAAAATAATTGATCGGTGACGGCCTATGGTGCCTAGCCTTTAGATCCGTCCCTGATTGTGTGGGGTAAGGTGACAAAAATACCAAATTTGTAAAAATGAAATGCATTTTTCAGTTCAAAGTTATGCATTTTTGTGTAAAATTATATGCATGTAAAACATGGCTGTTTTGATATAATCTAATTTTTTTTATTTTTAATATCCGAAAAATATATTTCGATTTTACCCCTGTACAGATTTTGTCTTGGAAGGCCTTGAAAGCTCCTTGCCCCCTCTACAGATTTTGTGTCTATATATATATATGGTCGCATTCTATGGAGAACACTAAATATTCAAAAAACAGAGAACATTGAACATGTCAGTAATTAACCTTGAACGTTAAATGTTCGTAACAGTCATTTCGTTGAACATGGCGCTGAATTTTTGGAGATAATGGAATTCGACCCTCTATATGTTCAACAAAATGACTGTTACGAACGTTTAACGTTCAATGAAAATTACCGACATGCTCAATGTTATCTGCTCTTGAATATTTAATGTTCTCCATTGAACTCTTCCCTATATATGACCTTGTAAGATTGTTTATTCATCTGTTGTGTCCGTTTAGGCCATGATGAAGGGGGCTATGTTTTCAATGCGTGGTGTGTGATAATAATAATTTGCTGAAAATAATAATAAAAATAGACTACGATGTCATGCGTCTGATTATGTTCTATTTTTAACCAACATTGAAGAACTAATTTGCTCGAATATGAAATTTAAATACCTCTATGCAAGAGCTTCACCAAATGGAAGATTCAAAACATACGTTATAAGAGATTTTACGATATAGATCTACAACATAACAAAAACCCCCTTTCGACGTCGAAAGTAACAACGGCAGAGAACAAGAAACTGATCAAGAAGAAGATATACCTCTATCCCGAAACATATTCCTGCAAATTGATCTCTCCTTGTGAGGAAACAAATGCTGAAACCTGCACATTACAAACCATGGAGCTCTGATACGGTATTATCTAAGATGAAGAGTGATTTACCAGAGTTTTTTCATCGAACATTATCAGATACAAGAAGAAATATGCCATGCCAGAAAACGATCTCCATGGATCAAAACCTCGACTGGAACAATCAGGAACATAAATAGCTAACAGAAGCTTAAGTTTTTAAAAAGTTGATCTCCTACTCTATTTTCTTAAACCTGAAAGGAGTCAAAGACTATGCAGCAGAAATACAGAAGGCCATTTACGAGATTTTCCCAGTTTATCGTTGTTGATGGACGTGGAAAGGGGTTCATAAACAGATATATGGAGATATGAAGCAAGTGAAACAGTCTTTCTATAGGTCAATTCTTGGTTTGCTAGGCATGGAGCAATTAGAAATACAAGAGCATAAAGCTTAGAGCTGTTACCAATATAGAGAGACCAAGAATATCTGCTGCACCATCCGTGATCCCAGGCGATGACTTGAGTTGAATGCACTCGAGACAATGGTGGACGACAAGCTTCAACCCAGAATATTCGGGAAAAGAGTTAAATATGCTGAATACATTAGACACAATGGTTTTTAAAAAAGATGTAAGCAAAATAACCCGAAATCGAGTACCTGAAGCTGAAGAGTTAAAAAGTTGCTGAATTTGTCTTTTAGCTTGGGAAACCTGCTGTTTACAACTCCTTCACATTGGTTGCTATCGACATTCGACACCAAGTGTTGAGATCCTTATAACACTTCTCACATAATATGCTAGATTCATGTATTCCATAGATGCCAAGAATGCTTAAAATGATGATACCATATAGCAATAAAGCAATGCATGAACTATGTGTATCTACAAAGTGCGAAATTATGAATCCAATAGATAGCTATCAAAACTACCCTTTCACGCCCAACTACCTGCTGACAGACAGAAGGAAAAAGAATATCTGAAAATTAATGCTATGTAAGGTAAATTCAAGCCAGACGACAATTTTCTGCTAAAAGAACTACAGAAATGAAAGCCTGAGCACGAAAACAACATGAAATATATTGGGATTTAAGTTTCTAATCAAAACAAAAACATTATGAATCCATACATATAGGAAAAACGGGGCTCTCCTAAGTTATTAATACTACAACTCTGCATAAGGCCACATTTGTACAGTCACGATCACAACACATTCAGTTTCCCCCTCTCTTTACACCCTCAACTAGTACCAGAAACATATCTCATCGAAAGGCAACCTGGTATGATTACCATCTAAGCCTCATGAATCTCACTCTAGGTATATCCTGATAACTAAGAATGTACAACTTCAGAAGTACAAACAGCATTATTTATTCCAAACATCTCTGTCTGTTAGGGAAACGACAGAAAGTCACATTTCTAGTATTAGAAAGACTATCAAACAAGCTCATACTATTCTCAGTTAGCTGTACAAAGTTCCTTCTTCATTCTCCTTGCGCAGAATATGAAGACAGGGCATTGATCCTCCTCTCTGCAAGAGATCCGGCATTTTTGTAAGTAGAACATGATATAATACATCAACACTCATTAAATGCTTTACATGTACACAAAGAGTAAGAACTGTGGTTTGGGTCATCAAGAAAAATTTAAGGAGAGCCAACTAGACAGCTGGCCAGGATCAACACAATAAATGCAAAATCCGGAATTACCTTACTAGGGCAGTGTTGTCAAATACAAGCAAGATTCACATGAATATGCCAGCATAAATAAGTATTTATTACTAAATTGTGATTTTTATGAAAAGAAATAGAAAAAGCCTAAAAAACCTTGCAAGCACAAACACGTAGACTAAGGACCGGGCCTCGTTAAAACCTTCTTAAGGAAAACCCAATGGGAAAAACCTTAAGTAGGAATAAGAGTGCCCGTCTAAAACAAATATCCAAGGAAGTAAAGGAAAGAAAGAAATAAAAGCAAAAATAATAAAAATAAATAAGTATACTTGAACAAATATAACAAATTGTGCATCTGACACAGACAGTTTAACAATTCAGCCAGAGCAAGAAAAAATACCTCCAGTAGCCACAAGCTTCTCTACACGTGCAACTATATGCTTCCCATAAGTATATTTCTTAAGAGCATTCAAATGAACTTTTATTCGGTTAAGTAACAGTTCAAGTTGCTGGTCATCACACGTCTCCAGCACTTTCTGAACAACATAGTTTGCGAACTGATCTTTCATCATTACCTGACCCCAGAAATGGAAAATCAAGTCAAGACAATTAAATATATCGAGAACAATCACCGATTAGATCACATATATAAACACACAACTTCAACTATTAAAGCATGGCCATAATATGATTTTGACGGTGCAAAATACATAAAACAGGGTCAGAAAAATGTGATAAATTCTGCATTTAACATATCAATCTACTAACCTGGAGAGGCTCATTTTCATCAGTGCTACCAAGCATCTCGTGTACCAAGGCCTGACGTTCTTCATGTGTTCCAAAAGATAAGCATTTCTCTATTACATTGGAAGCAAACTTCTGCTGGCTCATCTCTACAATCTTCCCAATTAATTGGCGAATTATAGCAGATCGCTCAGAAGGCTTTCCATGTTCTAGTACATGCTATCATGACAGAGGCAGAGTTAGCGACTTATCCAAGGTGACATAGCCATGGAAAAAAACTGTCCCCAAAACCCTAGATAAAAAATAAAGGAGAAAATAAACATACTGATATAGATCACCAAAGTTACAAACTATATTGCCAGAATTCTTCATGGTGTCAGCAGTTAGTGATTGATCCAAGATGACAGCCATGAAAAATTACTATGCGCCAACTTGTAAAAATTATGGAATTATAAACATTCATTCGCCAACTTCTTCTACATGTGCCTTCCAAAAAAGAAAGGAGGTTCCTTATTATTATGGTTTTACTAATATAAAAGTGAAGTCATTTCATAATGGACTCGTTATAAATGTAAAATCATTTGGAAATGGATTCAGATATCAACAGTTACACCTGGAATCAGGAACCACAGTCTAGACCTTCTCACCAGACTAGCGTAAAAGAATACATTTGGGAGGTAAAAGCAACAGATGAAATGCAACTTATTTAAACTAACAAATTCTTCAACATGAGTGTTTGCATATTTAAACTAACAAATTCTTCAACATGAGTGTTTGCATTTCATAACCTACAGAAAAGCCCAGGTCTTGGACTTGCACGATGCTCAAGAATTTGTAACAAACCTGAATGACATAATTTCCATATTGATCTTGAGCCAACATACAAACAGAATGCATAATCTCATTCATCACTACAGTCTGAGTTTTGGGACTGTCACAATGCTCCAAGACTCTCTGTCACAGAAAATGAAGCTTTAGAATCATAGGTAACCTTACTATATAACGTGCAGGAGATGGAAGAAAAATGACTAACCTGTATCACCCGACAACCATACGGATGGGTAGACAATGTAACAACTTGATCATAGAATGTAGTAACAATAAACTCAATGGCATTTTCAGGAACACATTCAATACATTTTTGTATGACATGATTCCCGTTTTGATCACGCACACAGCGCAATACATGACCATCAAGCTCCGCAACCATTTCCTTCTTCTGGTCGAGTTCAATAACCTCCAGTGCCTGGAGATTTCAGAAGCAAACAAAATTCAGGGATATTGCCCGCTACGGTATGTTTACAACCTTAAATATAAACCTCAACATTTACACGGTCAAGAATGTTCTTTACTTAGTGGTCATCAAAACAAAATAAACTTCCCCCTATAATGCCATTACTCTGGATCAAGCTGTAGATACTTCCGAGCAACGTATGAGAGAAAATTAATCAGTGTTTGCACTGAACCGTGAAGGGAGAAACCCAGGTATAGAAATTCACAGCATCTGGCTTAATAAAGCATAAATGTTGAGAAGTAGGGATGCTTTTACCATTGTTTATGCAACCATTGTACCATATCTACTCAAGTAACTTGTTTCCATGTCAGACAAAGTCAAGTAAACATCAAGAAATAGCAATGAGTAATAGGAGATGTGATAAGAACAAAACCAAAAATCAACAGAGTCCTGCAGGAAAGTTAACTAATAAGTCATCCATATGAATTCAGTCCTATAGTTAGTTCTAGACGACATGCATAAGTCCCAGAGCAAGAAGATGAACTGTGCCAGTAGTGACGTAACTGAAAGATTAGCTAACTGCTAAAGAATTAGATGTACATCTTGGTTTTGAAGCACCAAATAATATAGATTTAAGGCCATGGATGCTGGAAAAAGCTATTTAGCTCCAAAAGACAGCATTAAATTAATCCAGACAACAACAATTTCAGGTGATTAGAATTTAGCCATAAAACAATCAGTAAATAAGTTAAATTACCTTCTGTATGACACGACAGCCATACATTTGGAGGCTAAGGGTCAGAACATGCCCGATTAGCTGCTCAGCCAGTTGTCTAATCTGGGAAGCACTTCCATGCTCTAAAAACTGAAACCAAAGAGTAGTAGTAGGGAAAGAAGGAAAATATAAGATGCTATTAAAGTGATTAGTACCTTCACTAAATAATAATAATAATAATAATAATAATAATAATAATACTCCCTCCGTCCACGAAAACTCTTCCTCAATGAAATGGACACGGGTTTTAAGAAAAGTTAGTTATGTAATTGGTGAATCGGAAAGGGGGCCCCACAAATTAGAAAAAGATGTTATAGTTAGTGGGTTTATGTGGGTCAATTAGTGGAAATATGTGTAAATATGTGGAATATTAAAGGTGATAATTAGTGAGATTATTTCCAAAAAAATAAGTAGGAAGAGTTTTTGTGGACAGAGGGAGTAATTAAAAAAGAGAGATATAATTTGGAAACATAACACATAATGCACGGACCACTACCTTCTGAATCACATAGTTACCAAAGACATCTGTCATAAGGGAAAGAGCTTGGGGCATAATTTCAAGGAAAATCATGTTCTTCTCTTGTGCGCTGGCAGTTTCAAGCTTCTGTTGAATAAAGCGACTTCCAAACTGGTCCGCACTGTCCAAGATATCTTTGTGATGAACTTGTATATTCCCAACTTCAACTGGTAAATTAACAAGCATTTAAAACTAGACAGATAAGTGTACCTGAACTCAACAACATGGCCAGCAATCTCTGCAAGCTCAAGACACCTAGTTTTATTTCCCTTGAACTCGTCCAACAAGGAAGCTGCAAAGCTTTCCTCCAAATTACAGCCAGGTCCTGAAGGCCATGGTCCCCCAAAATTGCCAGCCATGTTCCTTAAAGTGGAAGGAAAACGCACGATCTGTTCCATGCTCCTGTCAGGGCCACCCGATGCAATGGGGGTGTTAGGGAACATCGGAGACCTGATCAGATTTCCACGATGAGGAATACCAAGACCAAATGCAGAATTTCCATGGAAACCATTGTTCATAGTGCTAGATTTTCCAAAATGCGAGCCATACTGTGACCTCCGAAACAACTCTTCATAGTAAGCATTCTGATGCCCAAGAAACTCAACTGGTGAATTTGCTAAAGATTCCCCATGCATTCGTTGATTATCAAGAGCTGCAGAAGAATAGCCATTTGATATTAGATATTGGAGATATTGTCATATCCCAGTTTTTAATCATTGATTAAAGACTTAATAATTAGGGTTCGGCATCCATTAATAATAAAAATGGTTTGATTTATCAGATGTCATTTAATTGTTTTATATGTGTCTTGATGTGCTTAATTCTTATTATTATTTGAATCCGTTTGAATTTTTAAAGGATCTTTATAAATATGGTGCACAAGTTTAATTAGTGGTTTGAGCATATTATATGAGCCTTATGGATTTTTTTTTTAGTGGGCATGAAGCCATGAAATTTCCTTTAAATGGGATATTAAGTTTTATAAAGTGTTTTACTTCAATAATTTTACTGCAAGGATTTCATAAAGAATCTTTTAATTGATCAGAGTCAAGAGCTCTATTTAAATTTGATACATCTTAACCGTAGCCTACTTCCCCACCATTACATTTTTTTTTCTTCTTCTTTCTTTTTCCCCACCACTACACCCTAATCTTCCACTTCACTACCAACTTTCACCACCAACTCTCCTTTATGCAGACAATCAAATCCTCATAATCTTAGCAAATCTTATCATCAATCCTCTGCCATTTCAATTAGACAAAAGCCAAGTTTTAAAAGCTAAGTTTCATTCTATTAGTTCATCCGCTCTTTCCTTCTCTTTTCAACACACCCAACAAAGTTTAAAGTGCAGAGGTAAGTGTTCCAACCAATTCTCTTCTTCTTCCTTGGGGATACAACCCTCCATTTTAACTATGTTTATGTTTCCAAATTCCAGTAATCAAGCAGATTCAGATCCAAATTCATTGTTAAATTGTTGATTCGCAGATCCAACTTTGTGAGTTCAGAAAATTATCAAGGTTACCTCCTACTTTACTTTTTCCATACATTCATTTGTTAAATTACAAAACTATGATTCAAATGAAAACAGATAGAACACACGCATCCATTACCACTTCTTTTAGACTATTATTGTTTCAATTACATTAGCTTATCACCATCAGAGAACCACCAACAGAATAATACACACGCACACATTTTACTATATTTCTATCTATTACAAGTACAGATCAGTTTTTGTAAATAGAAATGAATGAAAATGAACAGAATTGAAACCCTAAGTGCTCTATGTGTGTTTTGTGCGTGTGACTGGAATTTGGGGGGGGTGAGAGCAGCCGACGGCTGCTCGCGGCCGGAGGCGGCGCGGCGGCAGCCGCCGCCTTTTTCCTTTGTCTATCTGAAACGAGAGAGAGATGGTTAGGGCTTCTGTAAAAATAAAAAAAAGAGAGAGAGATACGGGAAAAAGGGGGAGAGACTTATCTTTTCCGACGACGCGGCGGAAGCAGCGGCGCAGCGACACGAACGGCGGTTCTGTTCGGCCGGAAAAGAGGAGAAAAGGGAGGAGTTCAGATCTGTTTTTTTTTAAAATAGAAAGGAGAGGAAAGGGAGCTCAGATCTGGAGCTTACCTTTCCGGCGAGACAAAGCTCGGCCATCCACCACGATTCCGGCCATGGCGGAGACGGCGGAGAACAGGGGAAGCGGCGCGGCGACGCTCGGCTTTTCACAACGGCCGGAGAAGGCACATGCAGCGGCGGAGAGGCCTCTGCCACCCTGTTCCAAGGCCGGGGACGACCAGGCGGCGCCGTGCTTGGCCACGGCGGAGGCGGCAGTGGCACGCGAAGGAGGCAGAGGCGGCGTGTGGTTGTTTCCGAGAGATAGAGACGGACGAAAAGGGAAGAACCAAAGGGGAAAGAGAGAATAGGGGAAGGGAAGAGAAGCGGCCGGCGAAGCGGCGCTCGCTGCTGACGGCGCCGCTGTCGTCCGGCGAGGGAGAGGGAGGCAGACCGAGAGGGAGAGAGAGGGAGAGTGAGGCGTGCTGTGTGTGTGCGTGTGTTATGTGTTTTGTGTGTGTATGTATATGTATGTATGATTAGGGTTAGGCTTGGGCTCAAAGCCCTATAATGAGGATGGGCCGAAATTTTTTTAAAAAAAAAAAAAAAAAACGAGTGGGCCGATTTTATTTCTGTTGGGCTCATTTTAATTAATTTTGGGCTGTTATTGATTAATGAAGCCTACGAATTTTGGCCTAATTTAATTTAAAAATGCTTGATTTTTTTTCACTAAATTATTTTAGTGAATTTAAATCTCTTGACTTAATTTTAATATTGAAAATTGGGACTATTTATTTTAAATGAAGTCCGTTCTTTTATCTAAATTTATTAATGGACTTTAAAGCAAATATTTTGGGATTAAGCCCCATTTATTATATGATAAAATTATTTTCAAAGCTTACGAGTATGGATTTTTTGTTTATGGTTAAAATGTTTTATTTCATATCAATGGATTTTAAAATGTTTTATTATTTATAAATGAATAATGGAATTTCTTATTTATTTTCATGATAAAAAAAAAATGTGGAATTGTGTTATAGAATGATTAAGTATATGATTTACTTTAACAAATGAGCTTGGGATTTAATTGAGATATTAAATTACTAAGCATGTGTTTTTAAATGATTTATTTATTTAAGTGATGAAAATGTGCGAAGTATTGGAAAGCATGATTTATAATTTTCAGGGTGATAATATATGGCTTGTTCTTAATTGATGGAGTACTTGACTAAATGACGGGTATAGAGGGAGGTTATGGATTATGTACATGTTGATGTTCGAACAAATGGGTTCGAACCTATATGATAGTTACATGATAATTGGTTACATTTTATTGATTGAATGAAACGAGATTAATATGGATGCTAGAACCCTAAAACTTTAAAAGATACCTTAGGCACGTAGAATTAGACTTTGTCTTATGACAATTTCTTCACGAACTTATCGACTCTTCATCAATGAAGGTCCGAGCGACAGAAAGTGAAGCAGAAGAAGAAACGATTCCACGCCAACTTTAAGAACAATTGAGGTGGGCATTATTTTATTATTACGTATATAGAGATCCCCTGCGTGACGTAGGCCTCATATGCGAATATATATGCATGATATGTTTTGACTATTTATTCAGTTCTTATGAAATGTTTATATGTTTAATGCCCTTTATGAAAATGAAAATGTTATGAAAATGAAATGTTTATGAAATGATTGACTGCCAAAATGTTTATGTTTTTATATGTATCCTATCTGTGTTGGTTCGCCAACTTTAAAGGAAATCCAATTGGGATCCTATGCTAGACAAAGGTCGCTAGCTAGGGTTAACGTGTACACTCATGGAGACCGCGAGTCGCTTGCGACCGGTCTTGGCGTCCGTGGTAAGGAGGCCTCCTTCCCGGCGCGTGACAGAAAGGACAGATATGGATCATATAGACTGAAAATGGGATGCATCCACCTTTATGAAAATGAATGAAATGTTTTAGTAAGCGCAGGTCATTTATGAAAACCCCTGTGTGTTACTGTTATGGCAGTTCAATTTATATATGTATGCATGTTGTATTTTCGGCTTATGTCACTGAGTATTTTTATACTCAGCCCTGCATGTATTTCTAAATGTGCAGGTTGAGCAGGCGATGGAATGGATCGGTGTTGAGCGGATTTCCCTTTTGATGTTTATGTAATGAAACCTTGAGTATGCATCTCCATATGCATAACTCACACGTTTTTCCGCTACAAACACTCTGAATTTGTTATCGTATTGTGGAACTTATTACTCCTTCATTTTGTTTAACTCTCATTTGGGGTTTAGTCGTTATGGCTGGCTCATTTGTTAATTACCCAAGTGGTTATATATATATATATATATACCACTAGTTTGTTGTTATTAATGTTGGTTATTTAGTAAATCCCTTTTTAATTTCCATTTCTTATTGTTCACCCAAGTCATAACCCCGGTTAACCCGTCATTGGGATAGTGGGCTGTGACAGAGTGGTATCAGAGCAGTTCATTTGCTCTGGCCCTAGAAACCTTATTCTAAAAAGTCATGTCTAGATTGATTCACTTGACATATGTGGGATCATACGACACCGCTCAACACTCCATTGCATCGTGCTCAATCAAGGAAAAAGGTAACTGCAGTTACAATGTTTTAAAGATGTTATTATTCTAAACTGTTTCATGAAAATGTTTATGTAAAGAGCATGCTATGATGAAATGTTGAAAGTTTTGCCTTTCATTGAAATGTTGAATGTTTTGCCTTTCATGGCATATCATTGCAGTTATGATGTTATGATAAGAGAAGAATGATAGAGAATTGACACATGCTTTCCCCAGAAAACATAGATTGCTATAAGTTGCATGATCACTATTCTAAAAGAACATAGACTGCTGGATTAGTAGGATATCTCTACAATCTAGATTCTTAAAGTGATGATGTAGAAGAATGAAAGAGAACTTAGAGCATTTCAAACTCCCACAAGAAAACAATGGTTCTTTTGAACTACAAAGAGGAATGAAAAGACATGTACACGTTGAAGGAAAAACACGGGATGATGATACAAGACGAATTCAAGGCAAACGCTGCATCAAGGGTTTGAGCATAGTCTCTACGTTCAAATGTTCACACGCGATGGAACACCGAATCGACTTTTAGTACACGATAGATTTTAAGAACAGTATGCTTTGCCTATATATATATGTATATATTTGTGTACATGTTATAGCGGGGGTTTGGGTCCAATAGGACATAGAACTTTAAATTAAGCTTTTGGTTTGCCAGTACGAACTTGAGTTTTATTATTATGAATAGTTGTCCACGGCTTTCTAAGTTTGGGATGATGTTTTCCGTGTGATTGGGAGGTGATGATGATTGGACCTAGCCAGTCCACATGATCCAAATATCAGTCGACGTCTTTTGGGTTGAAAACCCATGTGTTTCAACTTTCGGTTGAAAAGCCAGATGAGTTTTTATTCTAGATCATTTTGTTCGACCTAGTAGTTACTCCTTTCTACCATCTGGTTATTCGTTTGAGTTTCTCAACAAATTTTTTTTCTGCACCACTTTGTTTTGATATCGTTCAAGAATTGAGCCTTACAATTGTTGAGTTGTCCTAGTACCCTCTTGTGATCAATAAGGATTTAGATGTTTTGTTATGATGCTTTCATGATTAAATCAAGAGGAATATGTTATGAATTGAGGTAAGGAATATACTGAGGATCTTTTATTTTTGAAGCACAGAATGCCTCCCAGAAGAGCCCCAAGAAACAATGTGGGAACCGCAAACGAACCCCCACGAAGGGTTGAGGAACTTTTTCTTAAACAGAGCCCACCAACATTCAACGGGACCGGCAACCCGACTGATGCCGAAATCTGGATTAGAGCAATGGAAAGGATTTTCGACTTTCTTCACTGTACTGATCAAGAGAGACTCTCTTGTGTTGCATTCCAACTAACTGGGTCGGCAGATTTTTGGTGGGAAACCAAGAAGAGGGCAATGACCCTCGAACAATTGGAAAACCTGACTTGGGAAGACTTCAAGACGGAGATCTACGATAAATACATTCCCAAGAGCTACAGAAAGAAGAAAGAGACGGAGTTTTTCAATCTGAAACAAAACAAGATGTCCGTGACGGAATACGATCGCGCTTTCTGCGACATGTCTCGCTATGCCCCTCATCTGATCGACACTGATGAAAAGATGGCCGAGAAGTTTCGTTCAGGCCTTAGGCATGAGATCAAGATGGCGCTTGCTAGTCATGGTGATCTCACCCACTCTGAAGCACTTAGCAGAGCCCTGGATGTTGAAGCAGCAATGCCTGAAGACCGCCCAACCCAGACTCAAGCTCCGGGAAACAACGATCGTGGGAAGAGAAAATGGGAAGGCAACAACAACAATAATAGGGGTTACTACAACAACCAAGATAACAAGAGGCCATGGCAAGGAAACATGATGCCACAAAGGCAATGGCAAGGACGACCAGTCAATCCAGGATCAGCTGGAAACAATCAGGGCCAGCTCAGGGCACCTTTGTGTCCCAAATGCTCCAAGTCACATCACGGCATATGCTTGGCTGGCAGCAATACCTGCTTTAAGTGTGGCCAGAAGGGCCATTTTGCCAGAGACTGCCAAGGAAAACCACAAGGAGGAATGAAAGGGCCGAATCAGCCGGGCCAAGTACAACCACTCAGGGCTATCCAAGGCCAACAGTTACTCTACCCACCACCACAGCAACAGTATCGACCTGCGGCACGTCCACCGCAAATTCCACAGGCAAGAGCCTATGCATTGCACAAGAATAAGCAAGGAAATAACCAAGGGAATTTGGCAGGTATGGGCACATTACTTGACACACCTGTTATACTTCTGTTCGACACGGGTGCCTCGCATTCTTTTATTGCAAGTGTATGTGTAAAAACTTTAAAGCTCCAACCTGAAAAGACTAATCAGGACTTGAGAATTTCTTCACCAATAGGAGGAATAGCAGTAGTAACACATGCTTGCTCGAACCTAGAACTGACCATAGGATCGTTTAAGGTTATAGCAAACAACTTGCACGTCATATCGATGGAGGACGTTGATATAATCCTGGGAATGGACTGGCTAGCGGAGAACTATGCCACGATATTGTGCCAAGAGCGGAAAATCGGTTTCAACTTTCCAGGAAGGGACGCTTTGAGTTTCCACGGAATATGCAGGAGGAACAGAGTGCCGACTATTTCAGCTTTACAGGCAAGGAAGATGATGAACAAGAAAGACTGCCAAGCCTTCCTCGTATACCTGAACGGGGGAATTGAGACCGAAAAGACAATGGAAGATGTAGAGATCGTGCGGGATTTTCAAGATGTTTTCCCAGAAAATTTGCCAGGATTACCACCTGACAGACAAGTAGAATTCACCATCGATCTAGAGCCAGGAGCGGCGCCGGTATCAAAAGCACCGTACAGAATGGGCCCGAAGGAATTGGAAGAGTTGAAAATCCAGTTACAAGAGTTATTGGACCTAGGCTTCATCAGGCCTAGTGTGTCCCCATGGGGAGCGCCGGTGCTGTTTGTCAAGAAGAAAGATGGCACCTTGAGATTGTGCATCGATTATCGAGAGCTGAACAAGCTAACGCTTAAGAACAAGTATCCATTGCCCAGAATTGAAGATTTATTCGACCAACTCAAGGGCGCGAGTGTTTTCTCCAAAATCGATTTGAAGTCTGGGTATCATCAGTTAAAGGTTAGACATGAAGATATACCCAAAACGGCTTTCCGAACAAGATATGGTCACTACGAGTTCGTAGTTGTGCCGTTCGGACTAACAAATGCACCAGCTGTGTTCATGGACCTCATGAACAGAGTATTTCATTCCTATTTGGATAAGTTCGTCTTGGTGTTTATTGATGATATTCTCATCTACTCCAAGAATGAAGAAGAACATATGGAACATCTGAGAACTGTGTTACAAACGCTAAGGGATGAATGCCTTTATGCCAAATTCAGCAAATGTGAGTTTTGGCTCAAAGAAGTTACATTTCTGGGACATATTGTATCTTCAGAAGGTATTAAGGTGGACCCCGCCAAAGTGGAAGCAGTACAAGGATGGAAGTCGCCAACTACCCCAAACGAGATCAGAAGTTTCTTGGGATTGGCTGGCTACTATCGAAGATTCATTGAGGGATTTTCCAAGATAGCAAGGCCGATGACGCAATTGCTCCGAAAGGGAATTAAATACACATGGACTAACGAGTGTGAAGAAAGTTTTCAGCTGCTCAAGGAAAAGCTAACTACAGCGCCAGTGCTAACAATTCCGGAACCAGACAAGGAGTATGTGGTCTACACGGATGCATCAAAGAACGGACTAGGATGCGTTTTGATGCAGGAAGGCAAAGTGATTGCATATGCATCGCGGCAACTTAGGCCACACGAATTGAATTATCCGACCCATGATCTTGAACTAGCGGCGGTAGTGCACGCACTAAAAATTTGGAGACATCATCTATATGGTGTCAGGTGTGAGATTTACACCGATCACAAAAGTCTGAAGTACTTCTTCGAGCAAAAAGATCTCAACATGAGACAGCGAAGGTGGCTCGAATTAGTAAAAGATTATGACTGTGGTATAAATTATCACCCGGGGAAGGCCAATGTAGTAGCCGACGCATTGAGCCGCAAGGTCCCATTGAAACTGGGATACATCCTTACAAAGGAAGAAGAGCTCATACGAGATTTTGATAGGATGAAATTAGAGGTGATAAACCCACCTGCTACAATAGCGGGGGTGGTCGCGATTATACCGAATTTGAGGAAATTGGTGGTAGAAGCTCAAAGGAAGGATGATAAATTGGAGAAATTACGAGCTAAGATAAGAGAAGGAAATCTCAAGAACTATCACGAAGAAGCCGACAATGCTATTTTCTTTGAGAAGAGAATATGCATCCCTCATGACAATGAACTCAAGAACAAGATCATGAGCGAAGCCCATGACACTCCTTATGTCGCCCACCCGGGAAGCACTAAGATGTATCAAGATCTAAAAGAAAATTTCTGGTGGGAAGGAATGAAACGAGACGTGGCTTTATTCGTCGAAAAGTGTCTAGTTTGCCAGCAAGTAAAGGCTTTACACCAACGACCTTACGGCGAGCTACAACCTTTGGAGATTCCAGAATGGAAATGGGACGATATTGCAATGGACTTTGTTACAGGATTGCCAAAAACAAGACGAGGTAACACGGTAATATGGGTCATTATAGACAGACTCACAAAGAGTGCACACTTTCTGCCTATCCCTATCACGTATAGATCAGATAAGTTAGCCCAACTCTACATCAAGGAGATCGTGCGTTTACATGGGGTGCCGAAGACAATCACGTCCGACAGAGATTCGAAGTTTACCTCCAGATTCTGGATAAGCTTGCAGAAGGAATTGGGAACAAGGTTGAATTTCAGCACAGCTTTCCACCCGCAGACCGACGGTCAGTCCGAAAGGACAATTCAAACGCTAGAAGATATGTTAAGGACTGTTGTGCTAGATAGAGGAGAAGATTGGGAGCGTGTGTTGCCACTAATCGAATTTGCTTACAACAACAGCTATCAAGCAACTATCGCCATGGCACCTTATGAGGCGTTATACGGGAAGAAATGTAGATCGCCGCTTTACTGGGATGAAGTCGGCGAAAGAAGAATCTTGGGGCCAGATACAGTAGGCGAGATGATCGAAATCGTCCGTCAGATTCGACAGCGTATTAAAGAGGCCCAGGATAGACAAAAGTCTTATGCCGACAAACGTCGAACCGACTTGCAGTTTGAGTGTGGGGATAAAGTCTTTTTGAAAATTTCTCCCTCTAAAGGGATTACAAGATTTGGCGTAAAGGGTAAGCTTAGACCCCGTTTTATAGGACCCTATGAGATCCTAGAAAGGGTGGGCCCGGTAGCTTACAGGCTGGCGTTGCCGCCAAGCCTTGGGAATGTGCATAATGTGTTTCATGTGTCGCAGTTGAGAAAATATGTTTATGATCCAAAACACGTGATCCAAAGAGACGACGTTATCCTTAGCCCAGATATGAGCTATGAAGAGAGACCCGAATCTATTCTAGATCGGAAGGTTCAAGTACTAAGGAATAAGTCGATACCCTTAGTAAAAGTCCTTTGGAAGCACCATGATCAAGAAGAGGCGACGTGGGAACTCGAGTCTAGCATGAAGGAGAAATACCCAGAATTATTTCCTGAGGTACAAATTTCGGGACGAAATTTATTTTAAGGGGGATAGTATGTCATATCCCAGTTTTTAATCATTGATTAAAGACTTAATAATTAGGGTTCGGCATCCATTAATAATAAAAATGGTTTGATTTATCAGATGTCATTTAATTGTTTTATATGTGTCTTGATGTGCTTAATTCTTATTATTATTTGAATCCGTTTGAATTTTTAAAGGATCTTTATAAATATGGTGCACAAGTTTAATTAGTGGT